>NC_052944.1:132402991-132611240 GCF_013358895.1 Oreochromis aureus | reverse complement strand
ACAGAGGATTGGCTTCCTGAGGAGCTGGCAGGAATACATAGAAATACTATGATTACCCAGAAATACTGCGTTTAGTAGAAATACTATGTTTTAGCACAAATACTATAATTAAGCAGAAATATTATATTAAGTACAAATCCTATAAAATAGCAGAAATAGTATGATTTAGCACAAATGCTGTATTTAGCACAAATCTTATAAAATAGCAGAAATAGTATGATTTAGCAGAAATGCTGTATTTAGCACAAATACTGAAAAGCAGCACAAATGCTATGACTTAGCACAATAGTAATAACTTAAATAGAAAAATTGGAAAAGCAAAATGAACAGCTGCAAAAAGTCCCACAAGCACAGAGAGACACACACAGGATCAAATTCAGTCAACCAGTCTAAATATATTGAATTTAAATCATACAATAAGATGCTCCAATAAAACTCTCTCTCGCCTCTCTCTCTCTCTCTCTCTCTCTGTCACACACACACACACACACACACACACACACACACACACACACAGGAGAGAAAATCAAGTTTCTAGCTCAGTCAAGCAGCCTGGGAGCTGCTAAATTTGAATCCACCAATCAGAGAGGCTGTGTACTTTTTCCCGCCAAAACAGGTGCAGCCGTTTTACACACACAGAGCACAGAGACAGGATTTCTGCAGTGAATTTCTCATAGTGAGGATTCCTCTCAAACAAATGGCCATAATTTCCTAACCGTAGGGGCTAGAACAGTCATTCTTACACCGTTTTGTTCAGAAGAGATGGAGCAATCTTAAAGTGTTGACACTTTATCATTAAAATATGAATTATTGAAGATATTTGACTTCTAATGCACCATAACTGAGTAGAGGCAAGCGAAAACTGCCTTGGCTTGCCCTCAAACAACGCTTTCTAACTCTAAATCTATTTGGAGTATTGATATCATTCTTTCACCGTAAGAGACAGCAGGCTTTGGTGAACAATCATGGAAATTTTCAGGTCTCTGTGGAAATCCATCAAAAAAGATATGACGAGAAAAAAGTGCCTCATTTCCAGAGTTTGAAATCTGAAGAAATCTGAGCGAGGGACAAATTTCCTACCCTCAAACAAACCCAATTCATGGCCAAATGGTAATAGATGAGAAAAAAATTCTTGAATTGTGAGCGTCAGGAGTGTCTGAAGATATATTGGCACAAGCCTCATGTCTTAACTTCGCTCGTTAAGAAGATATGACGATTCGAAAATGCCTCTCATTAGAGAAATCCAGCGGTGATTTTGAACAAACTCTCCATTGACTTTCTATGGAGAGTTTTCAGACTTTGTGTTGGTCTGAGGAGATTTGCCAAAATTCTATAAATCCCACAACAATGATAGTGACATTTTCTAAAAGCCAGCAAAAATACCTACGTTTTGATGTATAATTTGTGGAAGTTAAGTGAAAATTGAGCAAGTCTGAAGAAGTTGTTCGAACATGAAGAGAAGACTGCAAAACCTACAGTGGCACACTGGAAGCCAAGTGCATAGCAACCATAACAACGCATGTATTTTGTGAAAATCACAAAGATGAAACTGAAAACTTAAACAGGGATAAGATGAAAATGGTAACAGATATGAAAAAGCTGAATCAGTCATGAATAGCCCAATAATTTGAGAACATTTTAAAGTTTGAATGGTTGTTCTAGGTGAAAGTAGGACAAAGTAGTTAAGTTTCAAAATCAAGCAAGTTTTAGCAGAATTTTGGAAGTTTTCCATTCATTTCAATGGGACAAAAAAAGCATAAAAAGCTTAATATTTTAAAAGTATAACAGTTAAAAATACCAAAAGTCATAGCCATCATTAGCAGAAATAGCAGAATAGTTTAAAATTTGAACGGTGAAAATCGGCTGAAAATTGTGGAAGTAGAAAAGTGCCAAAAAAAGTGCAAAAAGTGGCAACTAGAATAAAGTATAAAGAATAAAGAGAAACAGGAACTCAATAGTGTGGATGCCTCCAGCATCCACACAATAATAATAATAAAGTATAAAGAATAAAGAGAAACAGGAACTCAATAGTGTGGATGCATAAAGCATCCACACAACTAGAAAAATTTGCATTTCCTGCGAAAATGCTGTGTGGATGCCTTAACGCTGAAGCTGTCTGCTGAAAAGCTGAAAAAGACGATAAGTTGCAAAAAGTTGCATGGTGGTGAAAAAAACATGTCGCCTGAGCAGGATTCAACCTGGCCCTCCTGGTCTCAAGGCAGCTACTCATCTCACTGAGCTAAACTCATTCGCTCAAAAAAGAGGAGGAGAGACCGACAATTCTGCTAAAATGAGCAGAAGCTGCTGAGAATTGTGCTGAGAAGAGGTGAAAAGGCTGAAAATTTTGCAGAAAAGAGGTGAATCAGCAGAATTTCTGCAGAAAAGAGGCAAAAGATCAGAAACTTGTGCTGAAAGAGATGAATCAGCAGAGTTTCTGCTGAAAAAGTTTTTTTTTTTTCTGAAAACAGCCCCAAAATGGAATTTGTGCTGAAAAGGGTGAAAAAAATGAAAATTTTGCTGAAAAGGGGTGAAGAAGCTAAAGTATACCAAATCAAAGTATTTGTGCCAAAACATAGTGTTTCTGCCATATTGTGGTATTTGTGCCACAAAAGTTACTACATTACAACATGAATACGGATTAAAGATGAAAGAAACTGGCAACAAATTCCTCCACTACAAACCAGTCTGATACCACTTCTTTCCAGTGTTCACGTTTACTAAGGCACTACCCAAAAGGCGCCACAAGAGGGCACTCCAACACAAGAGATGAGGTGAATGAGCAGAATTTCTGCTGAAAAGAGGCAGAAGGTTCTGTATGTAGAAAAAGAAACACTGTTGAACCATGTGTGAAATAAATAAAGAAATGAAATGAAAGAACAACCTGGTTCTGCTCAAATTCACCAATCAGAGGTACTGCCTCAGTCTGCTTCATCAGGCTGTGTACTTGTTTCTGCCATGGAGCGTTAACAAGAATCTGAGGTCCATATTAGAAAAGCTGCTAAAATCATAAAAGTTTGCAGAATTGTAATAAATTAGCAATATAAATTACAGGTCTGTGATAGTGTATAAATTTGTAGTGAAAAAAAAAACGCGGGACCAAGGTGGGATTGAACCCACGACCTTTGAGCTGCAGAGCGGTGTCATTACGGATTGCGCCACCTGGAAAGGGGGCGGCGGTCTGAAAGACAGATACTTGGGCAGTCAGAAAATAGATCGCGGTGAGAGGCGAAAAACGCCGTTTTTTGGAGTTACAAAACGTCGTGTAACTCAAAAACTAGGAGGGCTAGCTGAATAAGCTAGGATTTGTGCTGAAAACGGTTGAAAAACTGAAAATTTTGCTGAAAAGGTGTGGAGATGCTGGAAATACAGATGAAAAGGGGTAAAGAAGCTGGAAATTTGTGTTGAAAAGATTTTTAAAAAATTTACAGTTTTTTCTGATTGCTTAAGCACATTTTTTGTAACTATTGGCTATTTTTGCAAAACTCTACACACAAATAAGAAAACCTGTCACCCAATTATCAAAACATTGTAGTTCTCTTGCAAAAGCGAACACAGCTAGATTAACTCTTCACACCTTCGTAAAATGGTGTTTTCAGATCAAACAGTACACACAAGCCATCATCTACTAAGCACACAATGCACCAACTACACACTGATGGTATGAATACAAAACACATCTGGCTTTTGCTTTCTCTGTGCACAAGGTAGGCTATGTCAGTTTGAGCTCATACTTTTGTCATAGATCCGTAAGCATAGAGGGATCCAAACTTCAAGTACTGGTGTTTATTCACACACATCAAAACAAACACAAGTGTTTATTTCCAAGTATAGGATTATTTGCAATTGCCATATTGACTGTATGGGTTTCTTGGTCTGCAGTGAACATGCTTCCTCTGCCCCCAGCATCTGGTCATCTAGCAATTCTGTAAAGTAACAATTTCAGTATTTTTACATCTATGGTATTGTTATGTTTCTCATTAGCATGGCAGTGCTACAAATCTTAGTGCAAAGTGACTGTACTAACTGATTCTCATTTCAAAATGTCCTTATGATGTTTGCTACAGTGTAGCGGCTCAAGTTAGGCTGAACCCGTTGGCCAGCTTCCCTCAGGGTCACTCCATGGTTGATTACATGGTCCACTATTGTAGCTCTGATGTCATAAGCAATTCTATTTCTTACTCTTCTTACCCTTCATCTTCCCCTCCTCGTCCTCCTCTCCCCTCCTCATCCTCCTCTCCCCCCTCCTCGTCCTCCTCTACCCCCTCCTCGCCTCCTCTTGCTCCTCCTTGTCCTTGTCGTCCTCTTCATTCTACTTCTTCACCTCCACGTCCTCTTCCTCGCCCTCCTCTACTTCTCACTCTTCCTGCTCCCTCCATTGTACTCCACACACACAGCTTACCTGTATTATAGTGCTTAGACTGATTGCAAAGTGAACTAATTATCTAAAAAAGTTTTCACATGTGAAAGTGTGCCAGACAGTTGGCAAAATAGTGTTAATGATAGCCATACATGTGTATAATTTTGCTAGGAGTCTGTTGGAAATTTGGTAATTGAGTGTAAGCAGTGAGTTGTGTTTACAGTTCTGCAAAGTGTGTGTTACAAAATGGCAAACTGAGTGCAAAGCAGTGTTTGTGCTTTTAGTTTTGCAAACTCAGTGAGTGGTTTTGCTATAAGTATTAATAGTTTTAGAAATTGTGCTATAAGAATCACAGTTAGGGTTTAAGCATTCAGAAAAAACTGTAACTGTTACAGTTTTTTCTGATTGCTTAAGCACATTTTTTGTAACTATTGGCTATTTTTGCAAAACTCTACACACAAATAAGAAAACCTGTCACCCAATTATCAAAACATTGTAGTTCTCTTGCAAAAGCGATCACAGCTAGATTAACTCTTCACACCTTCGTAAAAATGGTGTTTTCGTATCAAACAGTACACACAAGCCATCATCTACTAAGCACACAATGCACCAACTACACACTGATGGTATGAATACAAAACACATCTGACTTTTGCTTTCTCTGTGCACAAGGTAGGCTATGTCAGTTTGAGCTCATACTTTTGTCATAGATCCATAAGCATAGAGGGATCCAAACTTCTGGTACTGGTGTTTATTCACACACATCAAAACAAACACAAGTGTTTATTTCCAAGTATAGGACTATTTGCAATCACCATATTGACTATATGGGTTTCTTGGTCTGCAGTGAACATGCTTCCTCTGCCCCAGCATCTGGTCGTCTAGCAATTCTGTAAAGTAACAATTTCAGTATTTTTACATCTATGGTATTTTTGTGTTTCTCATTAGAATATGGCAGTATTTATAATATAACATAGTATTTCTTCTAAATCATAATATTTGAACCAAATGATAGTATTTCTGCCAAATCACAGTATTTCTGGTAAATCACAGTGTTTGTGCCAAAGCACAGTATTTGTACCACATCATAGCATTTGTGACAAATCATAGTATTTAGCTAAATCATACAATTTGTGCTAAAACATTATTTATGACTTAGCAGAAACACTGGGACTTGGTAGAAATACTATGATTTACATTAAATACTTTGACTTAGCAGAAATGCTATAATCAAGCAAAAAGTACTACAGCATAGCAGAAATTCTATCATTGAGCAACATTACTAGGATTTCGCAGAAATACTATGTTTTCGCAGACACTATGATTTAGCAGAGATAATATGATTTGGCAGAAATACTAAACTTTGGCACAAATACTATAATTGAGTACAAGTACTATAAGATAACAGAAATACTATGATTTAGCAGAAATACTATGTTTTTGCAGAAACACTGTAATCTTGCCTAAATACTATGAAATAACAGTAATACTATGATTTGGCAGAAATACTACGTTTTTGTACAAATACTATGACAAAGCAGAAATACTATGACTTAGCAGTAATACTATAACATAACAGTTATACTTCAATTTTGCAGACATACTATGTATTATCACAAATACTATGATTTGGCACAAATGCTATGATTTAGAAGAAATACTATGATTGGGTACAAATACTGCTATTTGGCAATAATCCTGCCTTTTAGCACAACTACTGAGATTTGAATGAAATACTATGACTTTGTACAAATACTGTGCTTTGGCACAAATACCATGGATTTGGATAGAATATTATAATTTGAAACAAATACTATGATTTACCAGAAATACTATGTTTCTGCAAAAATACTATGATTTGGCAAAAAATACTATGCCTTCGTAGTAATAGTATAACATAACAGAAATATTAATTGGGCGCAAATACTATAATTTGGCTAAAATACCATGATTTAGCAGAAATACTATGAATGGGTACAAATACTATGATTCATCAGAAATAGTGTGTTTTAGCACAACTATTGAGATTTGACTGAAATACTATGATTGGGCAGAAATACTATGTTTCAGTACAAATACGCTGATTTGTACTGAAACATAGTACTGATTTGTAGTGATTTAAATACTATGTTTCTTCATAAAGTCTATCTTTTGGCAAAAATTTCTGATGAAAGGTACTATTTCTGCTTTTTAGCAGAAATACTGTAATTTGGCATAAATACTATGATTTGGGATAAACACTGTGATTTGGCACATATACTATATTCAGCAGATATATTATAACATAACAGAAATTCTACGACTTAGTAGTAATACTATAACATAACAGAAATATTAATTGGGCACAAATACTATAATTTGGCACAAATACCATGTTTTGGCAAAATCCCATGATTTGGCACAAATACTATGATATAGCAGAAATACTATGATTGGGTACGAATACTATGATTGGGCAGAAATACTATGATTGGGTACAAATACTATGATTGGGTGAAACACTATGTTTCAGTACAAATGACAGGAATACTATGATTTAGCAGAAATACTGTGTTTTCACATAAGTACTATTTTTTGGCAGAAATTTCTACTAAAAGGTACTATTTCTGCCTTTTGGCAGAAATACTGTAATTTGGCATAAATACTATGATTTGGGGTAAATACTATGATTTGTCAGATATACTATATTCAGCATATATACTATAACATAACAAACATTCCTCCACTTAGTTGTAATACTATAACATAACAGAAAAATTATGATTTGGCCCCAAAACCATGATTTGGCACAAATGCCATGATTTCGCAAAAATACTATGATTTAGCAGAAGTACTAAGATGTAGTAGAAGTACTTTGATTTAGCAGAAATACTGTGATTGAGGAGTAATACTTTAACATAGGAGAAATATTGATACACATATACTATATTCAGCACATATACTTTAACAAATGATTTAAAAGAAATACTATGACTCCATACAAATACAATGGTTTGGCACAAATACTATGATTTGCTATAAATACTATGATTTGGCACATATACTACATTCAGCAGATATACTATAAAAGAACAGAACGTCTACGACTTAGTAGTTATGCTATAACATAACAGAAATGTTAACTGGGCACAAATACTATAATTTGGAACAAATACCATGTTTTGTCACAAATACCATGATTTGGCAAAATACCATGATTTGGCACAAATACGATGATATGGCAGAAATACAATGGTTTGGCACAAATACTATGATTTGCTATAAATACTATGATTTGGCACATATACTACATTCAGCAGATATAATATAACAGAACGGAACGTCTACGACTTAGTAGTTATGCTATAACATAACAGAAATATTAATTGGGCACAAATACTATAATTTGAAACAAATACCATGTTTTCTCACAAATACCATGGTTATGCACAAATACAATGATATGGCAGAAATACTATGATTGGGTACAAATACTATGATTTGGCAGAAAAACTGCGTTTTAGCACAACTACTGAGATTTGACTGAAATACTATGATTTAGAAGAAATACTATGACTTCGTACAAATACGATTCTTTGGTACAAATACTGTTTTGGTTTGAATACTATGATTTGCAACAAATACTATGATTTTGCAAAAGTAATGTGATTTAGTACAAATACTACGAATTGGCAGAAATACTGTGCCTTAGTAGTAATACTAAAACATTACAGAAATACTGTGATTTTGCAGACATAGTACGTTGTTGCAAATATAGTACGATTTTGCTCAAATACTATGAAATTGCAGTAATACTATGATTTTGAAGGAATACTATGATTTGGCAGAAATACTATGCCTTAGTAGTAATACTATAACAACAGATATACTATGATTTCTTTGTTTTTGCACAAATACCACAATATGGCAGAAATACTATGTTTTAGCACAAATACTATAATTTGGCACAAATACCATAATTTGGCAAAACCCATGATTTGGTACAAATACGATGATATGGCAGAAATACTATGATTGGGTACACTTACTATGATTTGTGAGAAATACTGCGTTTTACCACAACTTGTGAGATTTGATTGAAATACTATTATTTAGAAGAAATACTATGACTCCATACAGATATGAAGCTTTGACACAAATAGTATGATTTAGTACAAATACTATGATTGGGCAGGCATACTATGATTGAGCAGAAGCACTAAGATGTAGTAGAAGTACTTTGATTTAGCAGAAATACTATAATTGAGGAGAAATACTTTAACATAGGAGAAATATTGATACTATGGAATACTATGTTTTAAAATAAATACTATTGTTTTGCAGAAATTTCTGCTAAAAGGTACTATTTCTGCTTTTTAGCAGAAATACTGTAATTTGGCATAAATACTTTGATTTGGGATGAATACTATTATTTGGCAGATATACTATATTCAGCACATATACTATAACATAACAGAAATTCCTCCACCTAGTAGTAATACTATAACATAACAGAAATATTCTGATTTGGCACAAAAGCCATGAGTTGGCACAAATACCATGATTTGGCACAAATACTATGATTGAGCAGAAGTACTAAGATGTAGTAGAAGTACTTTGAAGTACTATGATTGAGAAGCAATACTTTAACATAGGAGAAATATTGATACACACACATATACACAGAGGGTTAAGTGAACAGAGGCTGTTGAGAGTCTGGGCCTGGTATATCTAGGTCAGTTAAATTAGCTGCACCTGCTGTAATCAGCCCTTACACACGCAGACACAGAGAGGGGTATGAGTTTTCTGTATTTCTGACATTCAGGATTCCCCTCGAACAAATGGCCATAATTTTCTAAGCATAGGGGCTAGAACAGTCATTCTGACACCGTTTTGTTCAGAAGAGATGGGGGAATCTTCAGGTCTTCATACTTCAGAGATAAAATATAGATTATTAAAGATATTTGACTTGTAACACACTATAACTGAGTAGAGGCGAAGCAAAACTGCCTTGACTTGCCCTCAAACAACGTTTTGTAACTCTAAATCTATATGGAGCATCAAAATCATTCTTTCACTGTAAGAAACAGCAGGCTTTGGTGAACAGTCATGGAAATTTTCATGGCTCTGTTGCAATCCATCAAAAATATATGACGAGAGAAAAAAGTGTCTCATTTCCAGAGTTTTAAATCTGAAGAGATCTAAGCGAGGAACAAATTTCCTACTCTCAAACATATGCAATTCATGGCCAAACGGTAATAGGTGAGAAAAAAATTCTTGAATTGTGAGCATCAGGACTGTCTAAAGATATATTGGCACAAGCCTCATGTCTCAACTTTGTTTCGTTAAGGAGATATGACGATTTGAAAATGCCTCTCATTAGAGAAATCCAGCGGTGATTTTGAACAAACTCTCCATTGACTTTCTATGGAGAGTTATCAGACTTTGTGTTGCTCTGAGGAGATTTGCAAAAAATCTGTAACTCCCACAACAATGATAGTGACATTTTCTGAAAGCCTGCAAAAATACCTACATTTTGATGTATAATTTGTGGGAGTTGAGTGGAAATTGAGCGAGTAGCAAGAAGTTGTTCGGACATGAAGAGAAAATTCAGAATGGACGAGTGTACACTCTGACTTAATTGCATAGCAACCATAACAACGCATGTATTTTCTGAAAAATCACAATTTTGCAACTCAAAACTTAAAGAGGGATAAGATTAAAATGGTAGAAGATCTGAAAAACCTGAATCACTCAGGAATAGCCCAATAATTTGAGAACATTTTAAAGTTTGAATGGAGTTTCTAGGTGAAAGTATAAGAAAGTAGTTAAGTTTCAAAAACAAGCAAGTTTTAGCAGAATTGTGGAAGTTTTCCATTCATTTGAATGGGACAAATTAAAGGAAAAAAGTGTAATATTTTAAAAAGTATAATAGTAATAAATACCAAAAGTCATAGCTGGAATTAGCAGAAAGAGCAGAACAGTTTAGAGTTTGAATGGTGAAAATCGGCTGAAAACTGACAGAGTAGTTAAGTGCCGAAAAATGTACGGAAGCAACTTGCAGATGAAGAATAATAAAGATAAAGAATAAAGAGAAACAGGAACTCAATAGTGTGGAAGCCCTTTGAGGGCATCCACACAACTAGAAAAAATTGCATTTCCTGCGAAAATGCTGTGTGGATGCCTTAACGCTGAAGTTGCCTGCTGAAAAAGCTGAAAAAGTTGAAAACTTGCAAAAAGTTATATGGCGGTGAAGAAACTGAAAATTCTGTTGAAAACAGGTAAAGAAGCAGAATTTTTTTGCTGAAAAGTGGTGAAAAGCCAAAAATTCTACTGAAAGGGGTAAAGACAGAGAATTTTTTGCTGAAAAGTGGTGAAAAAAAAAATGTTGCCATGAGCAGGATTCGAACCTGGCCCTCCTAGTCTCAAGGCGGCTACTGATCTTACTGAGCCAAAGTCACTCTCAATGAGGCAAACTCATTCTCACAAAGAAGAGGTGGAGAGACCGACAATTCTGCTGAAATGAGCAGAAGCTGCTGAGATTTGTGCTGATAAGAGGTGAAAAGGCTGAAAATTTTGCAGAAGAGGTGAATAAGCAGAATTTGGGCTGAAAAGAGGTGAAAATTCTGAAAATTCTGCTGAAAAGAGGTCAATCAGCAGAATTTCTGCTGAAAAGAGGTGAATGAGTAGAATTCTGCTGAAAAGAGGTTTTTGCCGAAAACAGCTGAAAAAGCTGGGATTTGTGCTGAAAAGTGGTGAAAAAACTGAAAATTCTGCTGAAAAGGGGTGAAAAAGCTGAAATTTGTGTTGAAAAGAGTTAAAAAAGTGTTAACTGAAAGAAATGTTGCCATAAGAGGGATTCGAACCCGGGCCTCCCAGTCTGAGAACGGATGCTCATCTCACTGAGCTAAAACACAGGTCAACACGGCAAGGAAAATCAGTGACGCCACTGATGATATGGCAGAAATGGGCAAAAATATTGCAAAAAAATTCAATATCTCAAAAGTATAGAAGTTATGAGCACCAAAAGTCATAGCCGGCATTAGCAGAAATAGCAGAATTTTTTAAAGTTTGAATGGCGAAAATCGGATAAAAACTGTGGGAGTAGTTAAGTGCCAAAAAGTGTACGGAAGCAACTAGAAAATAGTGGAATAAAGAATAAAGAGAAACAGGAACTCAATAGTGTGGATGCCTTGAGGCATCCACACAATAAAGAGAAACAGGAACTCAATAGTGTGGAAGCCCTTTGAGGGCATCCACACAATAAAGAGAAACAGGAAAACAATAGTGTGGATGCCTCCAGCATCCACACAACTAGAAAGCGAAAATTTCAGAAGAAATTTTATGTGTGCCTATGCCGCTGCTAATCACTGTAGTTTGCCATTCATACGGCTACAGAGAGCAAAACTCAGAAGAGCAGCCATTCTCCACCATGAACTATGGTAAAAACAAACACCGCTCACGCTTCACAGATGACAGCTTACAGTTTTGTGTAAAGATGAAGTTACTTCGTACAGCGCCGATTTGCAGACGCTGTGCACACAGGTTCATGAGCAGAAGTCCCATTGTTCCACGGCAGACCCGACAATTTTTGCATGAACACGCTTTGAAGCATTACATTATGGATCACTTTTCACACATGGTTGGTTTACCCACACAGCCGGCTGTGCATTCACTTTTGTTTTTGTTATTTTTACACAGTGTTCTGAATGATTAACAATGGTCTACAGCCAATCTTGTGTATTATTATACAAACTGTGGTTGTAAGATGCAGATAACTATTTAATAAAAAGCTAAATATTTTATATGAGAGTAAGAAAGAAAAGTATATCTTTGTGTCCCCCTTTCCCTGTTAATGCCCTACCTGGCCCCTTGGCAAAAGCTTTGCTAGATCCGCCCCTGCACAGTTACCAGCTGTCAGCTACACAAAAACACGAGCTTGGTGTATATTTGTCTCTCAGAAACAGTTCATAACTTCCCTTCAACTCATTCATGTCACCTAAGGGTAAACCTGTTTCTCCATCACCAGTTCAGCTCTGATGATTCAGTAAGGACATCTGGTTTGGAACAGCCGTTTTTACAGCTGTGGCTGCAGCAAACATCAGCTGATACTAGAAATTAAAAGCAAATGAATTCTAACAACAGCTGATCAAGCTTAAACGTGCTGCTGTTGTTTAGCGCAATAAACAAACAAGAGAGAAAAGCCGATCATTGATCAGTTTCATGACTGAAGTTTCAACAGGCGAGAGAATGACAGGGAAGGCTGTCATAAAGTTCAACATCGGTAACATCGGTAACTTAGCGCGTACACAGCTGTATACAAACTCCGTCGTGCTAGCTAGCACGCAGTACGAGTTATTGTAAGTGATTGAAAAAGTCAGCACAACGAAAATAAACTACACCTAAACTCGGTTTATATCTGACCCAAATAGAGTGCAGGTCATAACTTCTTACCTGAAATTCAGTTCACCTCACGCTCCTGCCTTCGCTTTCCCTGATCCACGATTGACCTCCGCGTTAGCAAACACCGGTCGATCGGCGGTAGCCTCACCGCCTCGTATGTCTCGTTCGCGGCATGTCCTTTCTGTCACACACCGGTGGATAGCTGCCCTCTGTTGTAGCTCCACCACCAAACAACTCAGTTATTTTTTCCACATCGACATCAGCTGATACTAGAAATTAAAAGCAAATGAATTCTAACAACAGCTGATCAAGCTTAAACGTGCTGCTGTTGTTTAGCGCGATAAACAAACAAGAGAGAAAAGCCGATCATTGATCAGTTTCATGACTGAAGTTTCAACAGGCGAGAGAATGACAGGGGAGGCTGTCATAAAGTTCAACATTGGTAACATCGGTAACTTAGCGCGAACACAGCTGTATACAAACTCCGTCGTGCTAGCTAGCACGCAGTACGAGTTATTGTAAGTGATTGAAAAAGTCAGCACAACGAAAATAAACTACACCTAAACTCGGTTTATATCTGACCCAAATAGAGTGCAGGTCATAACTTCTTACCTGAAATTCAGTTCACCTCACGCTCCTGCCTTCGCTTTCCCTGATCCATGATTGACCACCGCGTTAGCAAACACCGGTCGATCGGCTGTAGCCTCACCGCCTTGTATGTCTTGTTCGCGGCATGTCCTTTCTGTCACACACCGGTGAATAGCTGCCCTCTGTTGTAGCTCCACCACCAAACAACTCAGTTATTTTTTCCACATCGACCAGCATCATCGGCCCATATAAACGAAAAATAAGTCCAGCTAAGACACAGACCCTTGCCGAGCGATCGGGCGATGAAACAAATTTTAGCCACCTCACTATCAGCCAAGCCTGGGTGGTTTTTCACGAAGGGTCGCTAGCTAGCTAAGCTAGCGGCGCTAGCTAGCTAGCCGGCTATCAGCAACACGTAAGAGAATTGTCGCTAATATGGGATGTCCTGATAAAACGAACAGATATTTGAAGTTTACACACCTACATTCTCGCCTGAAAATATCTTAAAAGTTTATTTTGTGACCAGAAAAAACGAAAAAAAAAAAAGCATTATAGAATCCAAGTGGTGTCCGCCATTGTTTCACTGGCAGAGGCTAGCGGCGCTAGCTAGCTAGCCGGCTATAAGCAACACGTAAGAGAATTGTCGCTAATATGGGTTGTCTCCATAAAACGAGCAGATATTTGAAGTTTACACACCTACATTCTCGCCTGAAAATATCTTAAAAGTGTATTTTTGACCTAGAAACACGAATAAAAGACATATAAAACGCAAGTGGTGGCCGCCATTGTTTACTCTGCAGAGGCGTGCTATGAATTGTGGGATATGGAGTTTCCGCCCAAGCATAAACTTTTTTGTTTGGCTGTACTACTCCGGGTGTACCACTAGAGAGAGCCAACACACCACAAATGAAGTCTGTTTCTTTGGGGCCAAAAGTAGAATCTTTCTCAGGAGGCTAGAAATTGGCCCAAATTTGCACTAAAATCTAAATATTTCAAAAACTATAAAAGTCATAAACACCAAAAGTCGTACCATACTAGTCCAGCTCCAGCCGCACAAAATGATGTAACATATGTAACCCTATCGTCAAAACTGTTTGGCAGAGGAGCGCGGGAAAATTTTCACTAAAATATTAATATTTAAAAAACTATAATAGTCATAAACACCAAAAGTCATAGCACACCATTCCAGATCCAGCCGCACAAAATGAGGTAACATATATGAAGCTTGTCTCAAAACTGCGGGGCGTGATACGTGCCGAAATTTAGGCGGAAGATGGAGAATAATAATAATAAGAAGAAGAATAATAAATCCGACGAATAGTAATATGTGTGCCTCTTGGCATAGGCACACATAATAATAATAAGAATAATAAATCCGACGAATAGTAATATGTGTGCCTCTTGGCATAGGCACACATAATAATAAATCCGAGGAATAGTAATATGTGTGCCTCTTGGCATAGGCACACATAATAATAATAATAATAAATCCGAGGAATAGTAATATGTGTGCCTCTTGGCATAGGCACACATAATAAATCCGACGAATAGTAATATGTGTGCCTCTTGGCATAGGCACACATAATTAAGAATTGGTGTAGTGCCAGGAGCACAAGGCATGCACGCAGAATTGATGTTAAACTATGAAGAGGCAGGAGAGGAGGGACAGATTAATTATAGCAGTGAGGGAGAAGGAGTGCCCCACTACTATTGGACTCTAGACCTTCCACCATTAGAGCCTCTACAGAGATTGGCTGAAAAGTATTTGCCACCAGACTCCCGACCACTTGCTTTTGATGAGTATCACAATACTCTAAGATTTAATCAAAGCCCAGGCCCAGATCCTTCATATGACACACAAGTTCACAGATTAGGCCCACAGAAGCTTACATTGCAGCACCTCTATGTAACTAAAAGTGGCAATGCTGTGTGCTCAGTGATACAGACAGGAAGAGTACAGGAAATGAATAGAATGCCAAAACCACATGTGTCTGTAGCACGAAATGAAACCACAGAATGGAGGGAGTTAGGTCACGTCCTGACTCAAGTTGAAAGCGACAGATATGACAAAACTGAAGAAAAACATGAAGGGTGGCTTCAGGGCCGTAGAACAGGATGTATGAGGTACACATTAGGGTGGGTACTTACGACCCAGCCAGCAACTCATCTATCTGACTGTGCAGATACTCACATGTCTGACACCAATAATGAATGACACTTAGTCTCGCTAGAGCTCTTCCCAGAATTAAAGCAGTTGTCTGAAAAGCTGTGGTCAACAGGTCCAACTGATGTTGGACTAATCAAAGGTGCAGACCCTGTTGTGGTAAAAACAACCTCTATGTACAGACCAGTTAAACCACAGTATCCCCTGACAACAGAAGCAAAAGCAGGGATCAAACCGGCAATTGCAGACATGGAGAGAGCTGGTATTCTAGTGAAAACAGACAAAGTAACTTGCAACACACCTATTTTCCCAGTAAAAAAAGCAAGCACGGGAAAATACCGTTTAGTGCATGATCTCAGAGCAATAAACGAAGTGACGGAGCAAATCCCACCCATAGTGGCAAACCCACACACAATTTTGAATCAAGTGACACCTAAAGAACAGTGATTTTCAGTCATAGACCTGTCAAATGCATTCTTTTCTGTGCCATTGCATCCAGAGTCACAAAACCTTTTTGGATTCACATTTAATGGCCAAAAATACAATCCAATCCAATCCAGTTTTATTTATAAAGCACTTTAAAATACCCAGCACAGGAACAAAGTGCTGTACAGAAAATACATTTAAACAATAGAATAACAGAAAACAGCAAAGATAAATAAATAAAACACATAATAAATCAAATTAAAACAGCCCTGTATTAAAATAAAAACAAGATAAAACAGCATCGAATCACCTAAGAACAACTGAAATAAAAATGAAAATAAAATAAAAAATAAAAACCAACATCTCACGTGGTGTCAAAGGCCAGGGTAAAGAGGTGGGTTTTCAAGAGTGACTTAAAAACAGGTAAAGAACTGGCCTGTCTAATCTCTAAAGGAAGCTCGTTCCACAGTTTTGGAGCTGCTACAGCAAAAGCACGATCTCCTCTAAGTTTACGCCCAGTCCTGGGTACATTCAGGAGCAGCTGATCAGCTGACCTGAGAGAGCAGGTGGGTGTATAAGGCTGTAGCAGCTCAGAGAGATAAGATGGGGCGAGGCCATGGAGAGCTTTAAAAGCAAATAAAAGAATTTTAAAATGAATCCTAAAAGAAATGGGCAGCCAGTGAAGTGAAGCTAAAACAGGGAAATGTGCTCAAACTTTCGAAAGTGCCAGTTAAAAGGCGAGCTGCGGCATTTTGCACCCTCTGTAGATGACTAATATATGATGCACTGACCCCAATATAAAGTGCATTACAGTAATCCAGCCGAGTGCTAACAAAGGCGTGGATCACTGTCTCAAAGTGCTGCCGTGAAAGAATTGGCTTTATTTTGCCAGCTGCCTGAGGTGAAAGAAGCTAGATTTTATCACTGCCTTAATCTGATTTTCAAACTTCAGATCACAGTCCACTTTGACCCCCAGGTTTGTGACAGTTGGCTTAACATACTGGGCCAAGGAATCTACATACACATTGGGGGGTCTCAGTGGGGCTACCAAAAACCATTACCTCTGTCTTTTTATCATTGAATTTTAAAAGTTAACAGACATCCAAGCCTTAATGTCGTCGAGACACTGAAGTAATGGCTGTGTAAGGTATCTGCCTTTTTTCTTTAGAGGGACATAGATCTGACAGTCATCAGCATAAAAGTGGAAAGCAATGCCGTGCTTTCTCAGTACAGAACCAAGAGGAAGCAGATATAAAGAGAAGAGGAGGGGCCTAGAACTGAGCCCTGTGGGACACCACACAAGAGAGGAGCGGAGGACGACACATAGTCACCGAGACTGACACAAAAGTTCGCCCGCCAAGTAGGACCTGAACCACTCCAGTGCTGTGCCCCTAATGCCCACCCAGTGCTCCAAACGAGAGAATAAAATGGCATGATCCACAGTATCAAAAGCAGCTGTCAAATCTAAAAGCACAAGAACAACACAGTCCCCAGCATCAGTTGCTAAAAATATGTCATTAAAAACTTTTAAAAGGGCTGATTCAGTGCTATGAAAGGGTTTAAAACCAGATTGGAAAACCTCTAACACATTTTGCTTTTTCAGGAAGGCCATTATTTGGCTGTAAACTACCTTTTCAAGAATTTTGGAGAGAAAAGGTAGTTTGGAGATAGGCCTGTAATTTGCAAGAACCGTAGGATCAAGAGCAGGTTTTTTAATCAGGGGTTTGACTACTGCATGCTTAAAATCTTTAGGGACAACGCCTGACATCAGACTATGGTTTACCAGCTCAAGAACCAAAGGACCAACTGTAGATAACACCTCTTTTAAAAGTCGAGGAGGGACAGCATCATTTGGAGACCCTGCAGGCTTAAGACGACCAACAGTCTCCTTTAGAAAGGACAGAGTCACAGGCTCAAACCTGTCAAAGACAGCAGAGCAGGAAACAGAGACTGAGGGGTCATGAGCACAAGGACAGATTTGAGCCCTTGTGGAGGAGACCTTCTCAATAAAAAAGTGTAAAAAGTTTTCACAGGCTTCTGATGAGGGCTCGATACAGTCAGTATATGGTGCACTAAGAACAGAGTTAATAGTTTTAAATAAAACACGCGGGTTGTGGCAGTTTGACAAAATAATGTCAGATAAGTGTTTTCTTTTGGCATCTTTTACAGTTCTTTGATATTGACGCCAACAGTCCTTCAGCATCTGGAATGACACTTGTAGTTTGTCCTTTTTCCACTTGCGCTCAGCTCGACGGCAATCGCGTCTGACAGCTCGGGTCATGTCGTTCAGCCAGGGCTCAGATTTAGTTTTGGGCAGCCTGGTTTTTAATGGAGCCACAGTGTCCAAAGCAGTCCGACAGGTGGAATAAAACCATGAGCTCAGTTCCTCAGTCTGGCTGCATAAAAAATCCGGGATCTGACAGATCTGGTCAAAGACTGTTGAAAAGTGTTCAGCAGTGGAGGAGTTAAAAACACGACAGCGCTGAGCAGCAGCGCGAGGTTTAACTGAGGCACAGGCAAGAGGAACTTCAAACATCACAGGACTGTGGTCAGAAAACACAGCATCACAAATCTCTATGTTAAAAACAGAAAAGCCATGAGATAAAACAACAAAAATACACGTACACAAGACTCCCTCAAGGCTTTCAAAACAGCCCAACTTTGTATGCAGAGGCGTTAAAGAAATCTATGTCACTCTGTACATTGCCCGCACCAGGGCAGTTTCTCTTGTATGTGGACGACATTTTGATTACAGGCAACACACAGAATGACTGTAAGGCTAACACAATGGCAATACTACATCATTTAGCTGAGCATGGACACAAGGTGTCACAACACATCTCCAATTGTGGAGTCCCAAAGTTACATACTTAGGGCACACACTCACAGGAGAGGGGAAGAAACTGTTAGACAGCAGGAAACTAGCAGTACAGAACGCTCCAAAACCTCTCACAAAACAGCAAATGATGAGTTTTCTAGGACTCTGCAATTTTTCCAGAAGTTGGATACCGGAGTTTGCTTCATTAGTCGAACCCCTGCAAAGTATGATCTATGGCAGGAATTTAGGACTGAAAGACAAAATACAATGGACTCCAGCAGCAGCAGAAGCATTCAGTAACTTGAAACTGGCATTACAGACAAATACAGTTTTGGCTTTGCCTGACTATGATAAGCCTTTCTACTTACATGTAGATGGAGGCGCAGGTTACATGAAAGCCGTGCTAACACAGGCATTTGGAGAAAAACAACGTCCGCTTGCATTTTACTCCAGTAAATTGGATTCTGTTGCTTCAGGCCTGCCTACGTGTGTGCAAGCCTGTGCAGCAGCAGCAGAAGCAGTAAAAAAGTCGGCTGACATTGTTTTAGGGCATACTTTGATTATCAAAGTACCCCATGCAGTGACTTCAATACTACTCCAAGCCAATTTGTCCTACCTCACACATGCAAGACAACTGTCGTATGTTGGAATTTTGTTGTCACAATCACATATCAGCATCGAGAAGTGTGGTCAATTGAACCCTGGCACACTTTTGGCCTCACCCGACGAAGGTTATCCACACTGCTGTATGACAAAGTTAGATGAGGAGACAAAGCCACGAGCTGACATTTACAGCACACCACAAGCTGGTTTCACTGACATTTTTGGTCACCAATGCTGCTGTTCTGTGTAGGGACTTGGGGAGTATTGGTTTACCTCAGAGGTGTGGACTCGAGTCACATGACTTGGACTCGAGTCAGACTCGAGTCATTAATTTTATGACTTTAGACTTGACTTGAAAAAAGGTTGTAAGACTTGTGACTTGACTTGGACTTTTACACCAGTGACTTGGGACTTGAATTGGACTTGAACCTGTTTACTTGAAAAGACTTGATATTTTACCCAAATCTAAAATTTAACATACATATTATATAAAAGTGTGGACCATTAATTCACTTTATTCATTCATTCATTCTTACCACACTCCGTATGTATGTGAGCGTGGGCTGTAGCACAGCCAATCAAATTAACCAGATTTGAAAAAACAAGAACAAAAACGCTCGAGCCAAAAAAATGCTTCCAAGAGTAATTTCTTTTGGGTACATAAACTACGAAGTAGTCAACAAAAAACGAAATGCAATATGCAAAACATGCAAGAAGAGAATCACAGACGGAGATGGAACAACTTCCAACTTTGTCCGACATTTGAAGTTGCATAAAGAACGGTAGGTGGTGCTTTTTTTTTTTTTTTTTTTTTGCTACGATGAGACAGCTGACTTAGCTAACTTCATCTTATTAGCAA
This sequence comes from Oreochromis aureus, assembly GCF_013358895.1. Taxonomy (NCBI): domain Eukaryota; kingdom Metazoa; phylum Chordata; class Actinopteri; order Cichliformes; family Cichlidae; genus Oreochromis; species Oreochromis aureus. The sequence continues at coordinate 132,591,043 of NC_052944.1, read as the reverse complement.
ATGTTCTTCGGCTACGTTGATGATACTGTTTGGCTTTAACAGGTATGATATGTTTGTCATGCTATTTTAAATCCGGTCCTGCAAGCGCATCCAAGAATAACATGCAACTTGTTAGCTCAGAATTGTTGGTGAATGGTGAGCAGGGTCCGTTTCAGAAAGTGGGTTCTGTAGCTGTACTCAGTCTCTCTCCGTCTCCTCCCCATCATTAACCCTGTAGATTTAACCCAGTTTAGACTGACAAATATTTATTTTACCATCACATCACAATTCAAAATCACTGTGTTTAATTTGCAATTAGTGTATGGTCGTGTTTAACTTTTGCATGTCTGAGCCAGGGAAAATTTTTTTTTGGTTAGAAAATCTGGCCCACCTTAGTGTGTAATTGAGTAGTCCTGCTATACATGGCCTTTTTCTTCTGTCATTTATGTCAATACATCAAATAAAATACTTTGATCTTATGTTATTAGCTGTTGTTTATTTGCAAAGGTTATTCTCAACAGGGATGCTAGACAAAAACGGCGTTTTCTACAGACAGCCTAGCATACGCTCTCCACTTGCGAGTGAAAAAGAAAAAAAGAAAAACACCCTTCCCTATTGGTGTTAGAGTTTACCATGTCAGCCAATCAAAAAATGATAAGGCAACATGTGACATTTGGTTGTTTAGGGAGAAGGGAAGTTTTAGGAGTGACACCATGACGGAAAGCGGGCGAGCAAAAGAAAAGAGAGAGAGAGTTTTCATATGTGAGACATTAGTGACGTTTAGCGTGTTTGGAGGCTGTAGTTAGTTTGTTGTGTAGTTATTGTTTTGTATTGTGTGTCAGTTAGACTGCTGAATTTCATATTTGACCTAAAAAAGCTGTCAAAGGCAGATTCCAGTGTAAACGCTGTCTCCAAAACTGGACTGTTGCACCTCCAGTTGTCAGACCTGCAGGGTTTAGGCCTGTGCTGTTCTCCTCTGTCTTATACTGAACACAAACTACATTTTTGGACTGGCACAAATAATTTGTGTGCCTTCTTATTTGATGCAGCACACCTGATTGTTCTGTAAATAGATTTAAATGGTTATATAAAAACGCCTGAGGCCTTGGCTGCATTTTTAGGTAAATAGTACCATATAACTTTGTTGTTTGCAAAACTTGTGCATAATTTTAGAAATGTACAATTTCTATTTGGATTTCAAGTTATGAAAATGATTCGTTAAACATGTAAAAAATATAACTTTTTTCTACTCGGATTCTGAATTTTTGTCTGAATTTAGATCAACTGTGCTAATATAGTATACCAAAATGAAAAAAATAACTCAAATTTCAGATATTTGAGGTTGTGCTGTAAATAATGATACCAAACAAGGCAAGAAAAACATATTTTAAAAGTGAAATATAGAAGTAAAATCAAAAGTAGTCAAGAACGACCAATTATACCCGGGACCCCAGAGGGTTAAAAAAAAGACTTGAAAGGACTTGAAATTCAAAGTTTCGGACTTGGGACTTGACTTGAAAGTTGTCTGTCTTGACTTGCGACTTGACTCTGACTTGCTTGACTTTACTTGAGACTTGACTTGTGACTTGAGGATAAAGACTTGGGACTTACTTGAGACTTGCAAAACAATGACTTGGTCCCACCTCTGGTTTACCTTCACAAGTCATCAGATCATTTTCTAGTTGTGCTCCACACTTTAACCATTTCTTTTGTTCTGTAGTTGGTGCGGCTTTTTGTTCATCTCTAAGTACATCAAGTGGTATTTGCATAGAGGATGCAGACATTAATGTGTCTACAGTTTGTTGTGCGGCTAACTTTGCTGCTTGATCTGCAAAGTTATTGCCTTGAGTTATTTCTGATGTATCTTTCTGATGTGCAGCACATTTGCATAATTTTGTTTTTGCATTGCATTGTTTTGGCAATGTTATCACTTCCAACAGTGCTTTCAGAAGATTTCCATGTTTCACTGGGTTACCAGTAGAAGTAATCATTCCTCTGTTCTGCCAAATTTTTGCAAAATGGTGCACTGCTGAGAAAACATACTGGCTGTCAGTGTGGATATTTATGTCTTGGCCTGTGTGCAATTCACATGCACGTATGACTGCTGTTAGTTCTGCACTCTGGGCAGAGTGTGAGGATATGAGCGGTTTCGCTTCTATGACTCTATCTGCTGTAGTTACTGCGTAACCTACACAGTTTCGTCCTAGGCTATTTTTAGACGCTGAGCCGTCTCCCATGGGGTGACCCATGTTTCGACGGGAGGAATGGTCCAAGTTGTACACACACACACTTCTATACTCTGAATTTTGAAACTTCAGCAAAGGAATTTGTGAGGACATGCATGATCTGTCAGAAACACAATTCACAAGGCAATTTGAGGACAAAAAGGGGACATTTCCCCACACCACCTCATCCATTTCACACCATTCACATGGACTTTATTGAACTAAGTGAAAGTCAAGGCTCAAAATACGCTCTAGTGATTATAGACGTATTTTCAAAATGGCCAGAGATTTATCCAGTGAAGAAAGCAGATGCAATCTCAGTTGCAAAATGTCTATGCAATCATTTCATTCCAACATATGGAATTCCTACTCTGATAAGATCAGATAATGGGACACATTTTGTCAATGATGTGATTAGTAAAGTCTCTGAAGCACTAGGATTCAGCATAAAAAACCATTGTGCTTATCACCCACAAAGTGCAGGGTTAGTAGAGAGAACTAACGGCACGATAAAACAGAGACTCAGAAAATGCATGGCAGAAACAGGAAGACCATGGCCTGAATGCATAGGCCTAGTAAAAATGTGGATGAGATTAACACAAGGCTCTCAACCTTTTGAGGTTGTTCATGGGAGACCTTTTCTACTGCCAGTGACAAGCGAACCTTTAGACAAATCTGTCAGAGAAACAACTCTGGCAGACTGGATGGGAAAATTACTAGTAAATAAGGAGATTGTTTTGAACAGTAAACTGCCGTATGAATCTTCTCCAGTCTCTTACAGGTTGAAACCAGGCGATTGGATCCTATTACGGGTGCTCCAGAGGAAAAATTGGAGTATGCCTCGTTGGGAGGGTCCATACCAAGTGTTATTGACAACACCCACAGCCTGTAAAATTGCAGAGAGACCCTCCTGGATACATCAGAGCCACTGCAAAAAGGTTGAGGTCCCGGGAAGCCCCGTCACTAAGGAGGAAGCACATTAGGAAAGCCTCACCTACGCTTGGTTGCTTCGGGGGTGAGGGGGAGCAGTGCGATTTGGGCCCCCGTTGGGTAAGCCTGCACTCCACTCTCTATCCGATCAACTTTAGGGCAGCCAGGTGCAGGTGTGATGGACCTATGTGCAACAATGTGAAGGGGAAGCCTCCTGGTTACCTTGACTACAAAAGCTCACCCTTATAGGATCCCAGCTGATGCCAACAGCAGCCGAGCCACGAGGCAGAAAGAGAAGATGGACGTATGACAACTTACATGGACATGACACAAGATCACATCCATCCTTGGATGAAAAATGCCTGATACGGATATGTGTTTAACAAAACCACAGAGAAAGACTGTTACATCTACTCACACATGCCGAGCATTAATGCTGATTTTTTTTTTGTTTGTTTGTTTTTTTTTACTTATTTGAGTTATTCCTTGTTTAAAAGCTGTAATTTCACAGATGATAAGTTTATCATTCACAGCATATGCAGATGTACTGGAATCAATGAAGATCATGAAGGCTTCTTTTCCTATTCGTTTAATGAAGATGAAGTGTAACTAATGATGTAGTAACTGAAAATGTGAAAAACAAGTAGTTACTCACTGATAAATTGTACATTTCATTTCTCTGATAAACAGGACGGAATGTTAAGAGAATATTGTATATATGTGATCAGCTGCATGAAATGTATCCTTTCATTATCTGTCATTAAGCATATTTCTACATGACTTTTTACCTAGTAACTTGTGTGCTGAACTTATGCAGATACTAACCGCATCCTGTTGTTCTGAACATTTAGATGTAGAGAAGACCAAGCTCAGCTCTTTTACGAGAACATACAGATGTAGAAAAGGGAAAGTCCCGCTACTGGAGTGATGTTGTTATCTATGTAACACGCACACACACACACACACATAACACAGACAATCTTGTATAAATAAAGGTCGCAGACAGTCGTGGGGCACAGATTCGTGCATTCCATGACTGCCCCTCGCGAGTGAAAAACTTCTGCAGTGTTGTGTTTTCTGACTCAGACGTCTCAGCTGAAGAACGGCAGGGTGATTTAAAGAAATCCCCTGTCAGGTTTCAATCATACTCCTCATGTCACACACACACACACACACACTAAGTTTAAATGAAGCTAAACACTATGAGAGTACAGACAGTAATAGAAGAATACAAGTTTCCTTTAACAATATCCCTCCTGTTTTAGCAAATTTAAACTGTATATGAATCACATAGGTTTTATCAGAACATGACCACTTCCATTTTGCATTTTCAGTCTAGTCATCAGTATGTGTGTTCAGATCAGTATTTATCCACACTTCATATAGGGAGTTGTTTTTCATACTTTGTATGCTCCGCCTAAGAATATGATACAAGCTGTTTGCCTATATAATAAAGAACGAGTTGATGTCCCGGCGCGAATCCTCTGTGACACGTCTTGTACACGTTGCTGTGTGGAGACTGTGTCGGGGTATCGCCCATGTGCATGTAAAAAGCGCTGAGTCTGTGTTTCTTGCCTCCTGAGTTTTCTCTTAACATTTTTGGTCCTTCGAGCACAGGAGGGAAATATCGAATAGATTGTTCGTGACTCCCTAACCAGAGGTCCACACTGCATCCTGACGTCGTGGGAACCTGGCACCGTAAGACTGTTGACAGCCCTCCGAGAGGAGAATAAAAAAACCTAGGACGTGCATTCGGGTCTAGGCCGGTGACTTTAGCCCCAGGCCACGGCGGTGGGATCCAGTGAGTGACCTCAACACTAGCCAGAGAATCCAGGAGGGGTAAGAAACGACTCCATTGTGAAATGTCTATGCGATTAGACAGAGTAAAATAGGCCTGAAATAATAAAGAGTCTGGGCACATTCACCCAAAACTGAATGTATTGGATTGGTTGTTGAGATAGCCGGAAGTATCTCTGGAAAATTCTGGTGGATTGACTCTCCACATAAATAGAGTCTGGGCACATTCACTCAGAACTGAATGAATTGGATTGGTTGTTGAGATAGCCGGAAGTATCTCTGGAAAATTCTGGTGGACTGACTCTCCACGTAAATAGAGTCTGGGCACATTCACTCAGAACTGAATGAATTGGATTGGTTGTTGAGCTAGCCGGAAGTATCTCTGGAAAATTCTGGTGGATTGACTCTCCACGGATAATAAGTACTTAGGTTGAGGAATAGCCGTGAAATATTCCTGGAAGATAAAATAGCAACCGCACGTTTAAAAACTCTTGAGTGTGTTCATTGTTTGTATTGGAGAACTAAGTCATATTTATGGTCATAGTGGGCCAGACTAGTTCTGTGTAACACTTTTCAGTTCACGACTTGGCGACGAGGGAAAAGGGTTGAGTTTCATCTCATAAAAGTCACATTGCTTCTGTTTAGTAGAAGTCGAAGGGCATGTGACCACCCCCTCCCGAGTTGAGCGTGCCAAGGGATTGAAAACTGTATTTGTTGTACTTTGTGTATAAAACTATATAAAATAAAAGAATAACAAGTGATTAAATAAATTTATCAATAACAAAATAGTAATCAAAATACAAAAATGGGGAATCAAAGTGGGAAGTTAACAAAAGACGAGCTGTTTATGGAAAAAAGATGCCCCGGGGCAGGTAAAATAAGTGTTAAAAGATGGAGGAATAAAAATAAAGTACTTAAAACAGAATGGATGGGAGAATGTACCGAAGAAGCTATGACTAAATTAGAAGCCATACTCAAAGAAGAAATACGTGTCATAAAAAACAAAAAGAAAAAAGCTAAACGTGAAGAAGAGAAGAAAAGTTGTTTGCAGAAAGGAAAAGAGAAAGTGTGTATAGGAAAAACTGCAGAGAGAAAAAACAATTAGAGGAAAAGCAGAAAAAGGAGAAGAAAGTATTATCTATGTCTGTTGCACCAGATGACGAAACACATAAAGTGCAGCATCCACCACCACATAACCTTGATCATGAGGACGGCGCTGCCGGTGGGAGGCTTCCCCCTCCCCCATATTCACATGATGACAGTGAAAGTTGTGCTACCACTGATACAGAACAACCAAGCTGAATGAATAGAATAAATGAAAGCAGATAATGCACACGAAAACATATTAAATAAAATAGAGAGATGTATAAGGTATATTAAGGCTGTGTTATTGTTCAGCCAAGGAAAGTGTGAAAAGGTAAATGTCTCCAGCTTGGGAGGGGGTGAAACTGCAGATCACCCCCAGCCCTGGATGGATACATAATGAAATATTGTGATATACTATTGCTGTTATAAAAAAAAAAACAATAATAGCATTAATAATAACATAATATTAATATGAAGAGGCACCTCAGTCAGTTATGATGTGAGGTGGATAATTGTTAGAAGTAGTCTGCATCAAGCTTAAGGTTTGCTCAAACTCAGTACAATGATATATGAGATGAAGAAAATAAAGAAAATACCTAAAGCATAGAGACACTTGACCTGCTTGAAAACCTGTCATCCTAGATGAGACATTGTTGAGGTGTAGAGCACTCCTATACTAACAACTAAAAACCCTGTATACAACAGCTAAAGCTACAGGTTTGAAAAGCTGAATTAAATATGTGGACACTACCAAGCTGATGAGCAAGTTACACATTTTTTATTTATATTTGTTTTTTAGAGCAGAAGCTGCATATTAAAGCTCACACATGCAGCTGTCTGTGAGCTCAGTTTTTTTCCCTCATACCTCTGATTTGTTTTTGGCAGCAACCTTTTTGCATCCTGACTTATGTGTGTAAAACGTTGATACCATCAGCAACTTGTTTTCGTTTTGTTTTTGTTTTGTTGGTTTGAAAAATAACTACATTTGTGATCACACTTGTGGATCACAGTGACACATAATGATTAAGCATATGATTTACTATTGCAGATGAAGTTTATTCTAAAGTTTAAGGAGAACAAAGAAGAAAAGCATTTTCAGTTGTGTCTTGGTTGTTGTTCTCTGTGTAGTGTGCTGAGTTTTGTTTCTTTTGTTTTTTGACGTTGCTTGAGTGAGGAGTACTGTGACTTCTGAAGTAGCTCTCACCATGCGACCTTGATGATGATAAGTTCAGAGCCAGCTGAGAGCTGGGTTGTTTGCTTTGTTATAGGTGACAAGACAGTAAAGTTAAAACTTAGTTTCTTGTCTTGAAAAAAAAAAAAAAGGTTTTGTGTTTCTCAGCCAAGAACAACTACAATTTCATTTTCTGTTTTTGAGAAGGAGAATTTAAAATAATAGCAATAATAATAATAAAACAAACAAAGAGTGATGTTTTGTTTAAGTGGTGAAGACAGCTAATACTGCAAAATACCATTTAGCGCATTAACTGTGAGCAATAAATGAAATCATCTTATTTATCTTTAAATAAACAGCTATTATGGAGACCTGAAGGCACATGCTTAGGGCACACCCTCAGGTGAAGGCAGAAAGCTACTAAACAAAGAAAAGAAGCTATACAAAATGCGCCACAGCCATTCACATACTTTCTGACTCTTTGTGAGCCTGAGTTATGACCTTGGCTCCCTGTTTTTCTTCCTCCACCAAAGGTGGGAGTGAAGCTCCCGTGGCATGTGCTCTGTTCTCCTTACTATCAAAAAAGGCCCCGACTCTCTGAACAAAATATTCTCTTCATAACTCAGCAGTATGAAATGTCATGAAACAGTGTAATTCACTCACAATAAATCAGCAGTATAGGATAATACAAACCTATTTTATAAATCTAATGATTTTCACATTCTTTTAACTCAAAAGTATGATGCAAACTAAAACTACATGTTATGAGTGGCTGTGTGCAGACAGGAATAGGACCCAAGGTGCAGACTCCGGAGCCAGTCATGAACTCAAAACAGCTTTAATGTAAGACTCAAAATATAACATAACTGGGAAAAATCAAAATAAACTTAAACCAGAGGACTGACAGAACACACAGCTAGGTAAACGGTAGATCGCGACACAGACACAAAGAAACACAGGGCTCAAATACACAGAGGGAGCAATCAGGGAATGGGTAACAGGAGGGAAACACAGCTGGGGCAAATCAGAACTAACGAGACAAGAGAAGCAAAACCAGATATACTAACATGAAACACGGACTTCCAAAGTAAAACAGGAAACATAACACAGAGACGCGAACTTAACAAGGGGATACAGCCAACAGGGGAGACAGCAACTATAGAACACAGAGACATAAACCATAAGACGGAACTCAAAGAAAGAAACCAAAGACTAGAAATGATAAATAATATAATAAACTCAAAAGCCCTGGGTCAATGACCCAGGCATCCTAACAGTACCCCCCAAAGGGCTGGCTCCCAGACAGCCCAAACCGAAACACCAAAACAACAACAACAAAAAAAACCAACCCAACCAGGGTGGGTGGCGGGGGAACCGGACGGAGGGACCGAAACAAAAACACAAGGAGCCAGAAACCAAAACACAGGGAACAAAGTCCAAAACAGAACAAAACAACAGCACTGAGGCCCAGGAACAGTCCAAAAGAAAAAAAGGGCCCACGAAAGGCGCAGAGGCCCCGGCAACAGCCTCGAAAAGGTTCAGGAGGCCGGCCCGGAGGTCAACGGCATAACAGTCAAAATCCGGGCGGTTCAGAGGGCCGGCCCGGAGGACGACGGCCCAAGAGTGCAGAAAAAAGTTCAGGAGGCCGGGCGGTTCAGAGGGCCGGCCCGGAGGACGACGGCCCAAGAGTCCAGAAAAAAGTTCAGGAGGCCAGCCGGGTGGGAGGCACCGGTGGCGACAGAGCAGGTCAGGAGGCCGGCCACGACGGCGAGGACGCCCAATCATCGGCCCGGAAGGGGGCCGTCCACGACGGCAATGACGTCCAGTCATCGGCCTGGAAAGCGGCCGGACAGGACGTGCAGGACGAACAGGCCGGACAGGCGAAGCTGAAGCCAGAGCCGGACCAGGCAACGGCGAAGCTGAAGCCAGAGCTGGACCAAACGAAGCTGTAGCCGAAGCCGGACCAGGCGAGGACGAAGCCGTAGCTGAAGCTGAAGCCGGACCAGGCGAGGACGAAGCCGTAGGCGATGAAACAGATGGTGGCACTGCAGGCGACGGCGTGGGAGCCGCCGGTGTTGGCACTGCAGGCGACGGCGTGGGAGCCGCCGGTGTTGGCACTGCAGGCGACGGCGTGGGAGCCGCCGGTGTTGGCACTGCAGGCGACGGCGTGGGAGCCGCTGCTGCTGCAGGCGGCGTGGATGAAGCTGAAGCTGCCGCAGGCGGCGTGGATGAAGCTGCCGCAGGCGGGGATGCTGCAAGTGACGATGTGGGCGCTGCAGGCGGCGAAGTAGGTGGTGGCTGAACGGTCTCCCCGAAACCGTCAGTAGAGATGAGGATGTGTTGGCTGGGGTCCTCCAAGACCCCCAGCTGACGAGGCATGAGGCTGGACGGGCTCCTCGGGCCCTCCAGCTGACGAGGCAGGAGGCTGGACGGGCCCCTCGGACCCTCCAGCGGAGACAGGTGGCTGCGGCTGGACGGGCCCCTCGGACCCTCCAGCGGAGACAGGTGGCTGCGGCTGGACGGGCCCCTCGGACCCTCCAGCGGAGACGAACAAGGGCTGGCGCGGTTCTCCAGAACCCCCAGCGGGAACAGAAGGCTGGACGGGCCCCTCGGACCCTCCAGCGGAGACGAACAAAGGCTGGTGCGGTTCTCCAGAACCCCCAGCGGGAACAGAAGGCTGGGACGGGCCCCTCGGACCTCCAACGGAGACGAACAAAGGCTGGTGCGGTTCTCCAGAACCCCCAGCGGGAACAGAAGGCTGGGACGGGCCCCTCGGACCCTCCAACGGAGACGAACAAAGGCTGGTGCGGTTCTCCAGAACCCCCAGCGGGAACAGAAGGCTGGACGGGCCCCTCGGACCCTCCAGCGGAGACGAACAAAGGCTGGTGCAGTTCTCCAGAACCCCCAGCGGGAACAGAAAGCTGGACGGGCCCCTCGGACCCTCCAGCAGGACCAGGTTGCAGAACAGACGACGGAGGAGAGGAGTGGCGGTGGCGCCGTTTCCTTCGGGATGAGGGAACAGGAACTGGTGGAGAAACAGAAACCACCTCCTCACCCTCCAACCATATAGCTGCCAGGAAAGAGGCTGGTGAACGGACAGGCGAACAAGGTCCCAGCTGGCGTGTGGAAGGAGAGGAAGTCCGTGGCAGTGTAGAGGAAGAGTTAGTGAGAGAGAGGGCAAGCTCACTAGCCTTGACTTGCTCTCTCCAGGCAGTAATGGTGCTATCCAACTTAGTGTCCTTAGCAAACTGACAAAGCTGAGGGTTATGCCGAATGATGGCATCTACTGTACTTAACCCGACTGCCATAGTCCATAAATCCTGTGACTGGGCAATGCGGTCAAGCAGGCTCACCATTCGCTCCATCTCAGCGTTGTACTCTGAGGAAAAAGAGTCTGCGGGGTCCATTTTCTGGTCGCGATCTTCTGTTATGAGTGGCTGTGTGCAGACAGGAATAGGACCCAAGGTGCAGACTCCGGAGCCAGTCATGAACTCAAAACAGCTTTAATGTAAGACTCAAAATATAACATAACTGGGAAAAATCAAAATAAACTTAAACCTAGTGATGGGACGCTCTGTATCGAGGCTTCGAAGCGTGTGTCGAGTAATGGAGGGGGCGTTTCCGCAAAGCGCGTATCGAGGCTTGCTTCATTTATGGGAGGAGCTGAAAATGATGACGTCCGAAGCCTCACTGCCCGGCTGTACCACGTGACTGGTTCATGAAGCGGTTCGAACTTTTCCGCGAGCTATGACAGCGATATAAACCCCTCAGACTTCATTCAAAATTTGGGTGTTTGATGGAGAGTTGCGATTAGTGAGAGTTTGGAGACAGTTTGGAGAAAGTTTGGAGGTTTATGAGAGTGAGGAGAGAAAGTCAGGAGAGGATGGAGCCAGCTAAGAAGAGGAGGATGTCCTCCCCTGTGTGGGAACATTTTGATTTTATTCCTCCCATCAAGGTATGTACATTTCTACAGAAGATGTATTTTCATAATACTGATGGTGCAATACAATTTATGTTAAGCTGTCTTTACTTTTGTACAAGGTGAAGTGTTTGCTATGTGCCAGGGAGCTGGGATATAACAACAACACCTCATCCATGCTCAGGCACTACAGAGCTTTGCATGAGAATAAGGGGAACACCGACTGTGGAGCAAGACCAGGTGAGCCATCAAATGCCATGATAATATAGCATGCAGTAATGTTACTAAAGGATATAACAATATTATACAACTGTAATAAATTATGTGTGTGATATTTATATTTGTGCTTTGTTTTTATTCTTTCCTCAGGAGAACAATCTCAAATAGATGAAGACCTGGTTAGCATGGTGATTGAGGATTGTGGAGGACAAAGGATTTAAAAGATCTGTTAAATCATTAAATCCTAGCTATGTTCTCCCCACTAAAAAGGGTCATAAAAGCAGTGACAATGTAGTTTTTACAGAATAAAATGTGAAGAGGCAGGACTGAGACTCAAAGCCTCAGTGTGTAGCTGTCCATACCTCAACGTTACAAAAGCACAACCACTGTCCACACCCCAACCACACCTCACCTCACAGTAAATGATCATTTCCATTTCAAGCATTTCCAAATAATCATTTTCCATACTGCCAGTATAAATATACACAGTATACTGCCATCACTACAATATACATGTTTTACACACTCCTTTTATTGCTGACATTTACAGGCTGTGTGCAAAATGCCACACGCTTCAAATTCATGCCAACTAATATTTTTACGTCCACTAGATGTCCTACTAGAGCAAATGAAGCTTCACGAAGCTTTGCGCTGGGGTGAACCAATTGGATGAAAAGCTTCAGTGCTTCATGAAGCTTCATCTGCCCATCACTACTTAAACCAGAGGACTGACAGAACACACAGCTAGGTAAACTGTAGATTGCGACACAGACACAAAGAAACACAGGGCTCAAATACACAGAGGGAGCAATCAGGGAATGGGTAACAGGAGGGAAACACAGCTGGGGCAAATCAGAACTAACGAGACAAGAGAAGCAAAACCAGATATACTAACATGAAACACGGACTTCCAAAGTAAAACAGGAAACATAACACAGAGACGCGAACTTAACAAGGGGATACAGCCAACAGGGGAGACAGCAACTATAGAACACAGAGACATAAACCATAAGACGGAACTCTAAGAAAGAAACCAAAGACTAGAAATGATAAATAATATAATAAACTCAAAAGCCCTGGGTCAACGACCCAGGCATCCTAACACTACATACTGATTACAAAAGGAGTATGATGTGGCCTACAGCACTATCTGATTCACTCATTTTGATTACAAGTGCAATGTAATATATAACGGCATAATAATCTTACAACTGCTACAAGCACATTTACCTTTCTTAACACACGAGAGAGAAAGGCAACTGTTTAAAAAATTTTAAAAAATGCCCTTTTGGGTGAGAGAGGCCCACGGGCCTTACATGCAAACGTACTAACACACATACATGCAATGAAGAACAGCTTACACTATAGCACACACTATACATGCGACTATATCTCTCACTGGTGTTAAAACAGGAAAAACTTAACAGAGTTTTGTTATCAAATGCTGAATTTATCCACTGCTGACGTTTAACTCTCCAGCTTGCAAGAAACATTCGTGAAAACAGAGAAGAATAAATTAAAGACACAGAGAGAGTCTGGTATGACCAAGCAGTAATCAGACAATAAATTTAGTTGGTAATACAATAAATTGTGAGATGCTTTCTGTTTGATTGATGCAACACAAGTAATTTACTGTATGAAGAAAACTCTCTTTTGTGATAATATTTTGAACGTGCATTTCTGTTGACTTAACTTAGCGCATCATAAGCTGATATGAAAATTAGCTGATTGATACTAGATTTGAAAAATAACTGGATTATAAAATAAGTGAATAGGATGTAACAACGGTTGACATTAGTTTCTTATTTCTAGTGTTTGGAGAAAGGATTTATCATGGCACACATCTGTTTACATGGGAGGAAACTCCTTATGTGATACGACATTTGGCAATTTGCTTCTGATGTTCAGCACATCAGAAGAATGACTCTGAAATAACACGAGGAAACAATTTTGCAGACCAAACCGCTAAACTAGCAGCACAACAGAAGATACATGCATTAGCTATGACAGAAAACAAAAATATACCACTTGAAGTATTAAAAAGTGAACAGAAAGCCTCACACCACACAGAACAGAAGCAATGGTTGAAGCATGGAGCACAGTTAGATACAGATGATATAATGAAAATCGCGGGAAAACCAATACTACCAAAATCCCTACACAAAACAGCAGCATTAGTGACACACGGTTTCACGCATGTGTCAACAGGAGTGATGGTGTCTCTAGTACTCCGCCACAATTCTACGCGATTAATTTTGAAAAGTCAGCAAAAGAATTCATAAGAACGTGGATGATATGTCAAAAACATAACGCTCAAGGGAACTTAAGACCAAAAAGAGGTCATTTCCCTACTCCGCCACATCCTTTTCACACCATTCACATGGATTTCATAGAACTGAATGAATGCCAAGGATCAAAATATGCATTGGTCATTATTGATGTGTTCTCTAAATGGCCAGAAATATACCCAGTAAAGAAAGCGGACGCTTTGTCAGTAGCAAAGTGTTTATGTAATCACTTCATTCCAACTTATGGCATCCCAAGTTTGATCCGATCAGATAATGGCACACATTTCGTGAATGAAGTCATAGAAAATGTATCACAAGTTCACATTAAAAAACCATTGTGCTTACCACCCACAGAGAGCAGGATTGGTAGAAAGAAATAATGGAACAATTAAACAAAGGTTAAGAAAAGTAATGGAAGAAACTAAGAAACCGTGGCCAGAATGTTTATGCTTAGTGAAACTTTGGATGAGAATATCAAAGGGAAGTGGCCCTATGTCACCTTTTGAGATAATACACGGGAGACCCTTCCCTTTACCAATAACTAGTGAACCACTTTTGAAGTCTGCCAGAGAAATGACGGTAGCCGACTGGATGGCCCAACTTTTTCAGAACAAAGAAATTGTATTGAGCAAATAAACTGCCAGACGATGTGTCTCCAATCTTTTGCAGGCTACAACCTGGTGACTGGATCCTGGTCCGAGAGCTGAACAGTCTTGGAGTGAGCCAAGGTGGAAAGGGCCGTACCAAGTCATGATTGTGACCCCCACTGCTTGCAAGATAGCAGAGCGCCCGTCGTGGATCCACCAAAGCCACTGTAAAAAAGTGAGTGACAGCCTGAACTAGAGACGCCGACGCCCCTACTCTCTGGTAATCTAATAGGTGAAGGAAGGGCTGATCGGGTATATCCCGCCCTTTTCTTCATGCCTTTAGTCTACTTATCAGAGGGGTCAGGTGCGCCAGGTCGACATGAAGATCACAGCATGTTTTCTATTGCTCCAACTGGATCCAACACCACACCAGAAGAGAGCTTGGACGCATGACAACTCACACCTGGACAAGATGACTCAAGACCACAATCACCCATGGATGAACAATGCCTGATACAGATATGTGTACAATCGCACCACAGAAAGAAACTGCTATATTTGCTCACACATGCCTGCAACCTCAGTTCATGCAAGTATCTTTGGCAAAACACCAAACCCTGGTCAAAGTATGTGTATCATGTTTAAAGCACTAACAGGGAATTGCAGCGACAGAGACATGGTGTTTTTAAAGGCAGCTACAGCCTCACAGATGAGCTACAATCTCCCAGCTTGTGTGAACCAAACCACTGAAAACGCACACCGCAGACCTGATTGACCTGAAAGACCTGATTGCGTACAGAACTTTACAACAACAAACTTCACGTGTGATGAAGAAAATTGGGTAAACATCAACGTGTCAAACAAGAGGGTAGTGACATTCCCAGTTTTCCTGAAAGGTGAGGAAAGCCATCCCATATGCTTTAACTTCTCACATGGTAGCAAGAAGCTTGGAAAAACTCGGAACTGCAGCACAGTCTTTAACATGTTAACAAGCGGAACAGTTCAATTTGAAAATGGAACATTTTGGGTTCAACGTACTGCATGGGTTTGTGGACCTAAAACCTATTTCATGCTTCCCCCGAACTCGACAGGTATGTGCACACCGATTCTCATCTCTGATCACACCTTCAAAGTGACCGCAACAACCGAGGACAACAGACGAAAGAGAGATGTGACTGATGTAAAACCACATGACGCAGTATGGGGTAGTGATGTGCCTGAAGAATTTAAACACTGGTCCACTGGAACCAAACTACTTTTGGCCCTTTTCCCCTGGGTGGGAACAGCAAAGAACACGTTACGCTTAGAAACATTAGACTATTGTTTCGGTTTGTTTTTGAATGCTTCTTGCAAAATAAATAAAGCACAGAATGAAGAGATAGATGCACTCAGAATTTCAGTAATGCAACACAGGGTCGCCTTAGATATTCTTTTGGCGGGAAAAGGCGGGCTATGTGTTCTGTTTAACACCACTTGTTGTACTTACATTCCAGATAATGTACATTCTAGCAACATGACAGATGCCCTAGAACTACTTAAAAATGTTCAACAAGCACAGGTAGCAGATTGGACCGCCAGCAAACCAGACTGGTTGGGCTGACTGATGAGCGGATCCTGGACGGCCCTATTGATTAAAGGCCTGATATTTGTTGGAATGCTATTATTATTGTTTCTTATTTTCATCACATGTATTATCCCATGTATCAGAGAAATGATCTCTAGGATCATTAACCATTCGATTGCAGCATATGTAAACGTAACTCCGGAGGACGACGATGATGATAACGATGATAAAAGTGTGGATAAATACTGATCTGAACACACATACTGATGACTAGACTGAAAATGCAAAATGCAAGTGGTCATGTTCTGATAAAACCTGTGTGATTCATATACAGTTTAAATTTGCTAAAACAGGAGGGATAATATGTTGAAGGAAACTTGTATTCTTCTATTACTGTCTGTACTCTCATAGTGTTTAGCTTCATTTAAACTTAGTGTGTGTGTGTGACATGAGGAGTATGATTGAAACCATAAGGAAGTTGCACAAATGAAAGTAGAAAATGTTCAAGGCCACATACAGATATGGCCAACGAACTCACCGAACTCACGTATCTTCAGTCTCCATATCTTAAGTCTCCATATAGGGAGTTGTTTTTCATACTTTGTATGCTCCGCCTAAGAATATGATACAAGCTGTTTGCCTATATAATAAAGAACACACAGATGCCTCGGCGCGGATCCTCCGTGACACGTCTTGTACACGTTGCTGTGTGGAGACTGTGTCGGGGCATCGCCCATGTACATGTAAAAAGCGCTGAGTCTGTGTTTCTTGCCTCCTGAGTTTTCTCTTAACATAGGTTTTAGAGAACAGACTGTGAGAGAGTGTTCCAGGGAAAAGTAATACAAAAAACACGAGACTAGACAAGGACACAAGAGGCTAAGCAGGGAAGCTAGGGGAGAGGAGGAGGGAAAAAAAGTGTGACCGCCTTCGCCGAGAGCAAGAGATTAATATATATTATAGACCAACAAGTTATTCATAGCAGTTTAAATACGGGGAGTCACAGATGTGACCTAGTGAAGTGTAACTGAACATTAGTAATGTTATTCTCATGGCGTGCTTTTGAAGTTAGCGTCAGCTAAAGTAATATACCAGCAAAAAACTATTTCCAGGCTCAACTTCCATCAAAAAGACTCTTTTGCTCGTGGCAAAAGAGTCTTTTCATTATGAAATCTGTTTCTAATCATGAGGAAATCATATTCAAACTGAGTAAATAGACATTTTTCAGTAGTTAGCTGCTATGCGCCCGTCTCAGTGTGAAGTGAACTGGAGTCTGTCTCTACTGGATCTGGCTTCATCGTTGTCCCTCCAACAGCGACACAGTGATCCGGCTCACCAATTGGTGATAACGACCTACTGAGCCTGCTAGCAGGTGCAGGAGGGCCAATCTGAGCCACCGTTATGATTCCATTGATGATAACATGAATATTAAATGTCAGCTCCCTCCAAAATAAAACATTTTTTAAAAACTCAGACTGAGGTCTTATTTTGAAAGCTAAAGATTGTTGAAGCAGTTTCCTGGAGCAGGACCCTGAACTATTAGAAAAAGCAGATTTAAAAACACTTCATGTTTTCTGTGCTCATTAAACTGACATCATGCAATTCATCTTCTCACCAGCAGAGGGCCACAAATCACCATCAATGAAGAGTTGAAGCAGATGTTAGTGACATCAGAGCTGTATATGTTGATCTGATCAATATGGAAGTTCATGTTTCTGTGATTGGATCAGCTTTAAAAGCAGCTGTTTTTATAGAACGACAGAAACATAAGAGATGCTGAATGTCTTTAACATTTGATACACTGAGTACTATTGGATGTCCACTTATTCAGCCATAATAGATACATCCCATTAAGAAAAAGAAATCAAACATTTGGATTCATTTTAATGAGCTCAGACTTGTTGAAAATGCAGAGGAGTTGGTTGTGAACTGAGCTTCAGAGAAACACAACATAATGAGATTCACTGTGAAGCTTTGAGTGGAAAAAGACAGAAAAACAACATGTGGATCCTGGAATAATGGGAGCTTCCATCTTTAAAGGACTGAAGAGGAAGAAGTTTACAAGGAATCATTTAGAACAGTTTCAAACATCAACTGATTGAATCCATGAATCTGAAAATGTGTTTCTGAGTGAAAGAGACAGACATGTACAGACTGAACTATCTGTTCAAGAGTGTTTCTCTACCAGGGGGACACTCTTTACACTCAACTCAGCACAGGGACACTGATGAATCAGGAGGATAGGAACTGACATAAAAACCCGGATAAAGAGTTTCATTGAATGTTGTGTTGAAGGTGTGGAGGTGGATCAGAGTGTCAGAGGAGACTCTGTAGAAGGACAGAGTGCCAGCAGGACAGTCCACGTACACTGCTGCTCTGTTAGAGACAGAGGAGGAGGGGGAGGAGGAGGTGATGGATGTTTCACTGTTATTGTGCCTGACTGAACCAGGACCAAGTTTAGAGCAGATCAGGCTCCACGAATGACCATTATTTCCAAACCAACAGTCATCACTGCCTCCTTTCCTCCTGATTCTTCTGTAACTCAATGATATATAAGCCTCTCCTTTGCACTCGACCTCCCAGTAACAGCGACCAGTCAGACCATTTTCACACAGCAGCTGATAATATCGATCAAATCTGTCTGGATGATCAGGATATGACTGAACCTTCTCCACATGTGTCACCTTCCTGTTGTTGTCAGACAGTTTGAGATTTGTGTGCACTGTGTTTGTGTCGATTGTGAGTTGATAGGAATCTGATGGAGAGAACAAACACAATCCAGCTGCAGTTATTGATCCATCATCTGTTCATTGA
The DNA here is from genome assembly GCF_013358895.1 of Oreochromis aureus. Taxonomy (NCBI): domain Eukaryota; kingdom Metazoa; phylum Chordata; class Actinopteri; order Cichliformes; family Cichlidae; genus Oreochromis; species Oreochromis aureus. The sequence continues at coordinate 132,572,467 of NC_052944.1, read as the reverse complement.
TTGACACTTTGATGATGACTCCTGACATGATGAAGATGGTTGAATGTGTGCTGCTTTGTTTTCATGAATCCCATTAAAAACACACTTACACTTCCTCAGACCTGGTCTCAACCATCGGACTCCAGCAGGCTCCACCCTGAAAGGAGGAGGGGTCAGAGCAGCACAGTCAGCATGCACACATGGACATTACATGGCTCTCATACACACACTGTTACACACTGATAAAGGAACAGTCCAACATTTTCACAAATACACTTCAATCCATACGTGGATCAAACTGTTGATGATTTGGACTGATCCTGGATCTGTCACTACACCACTGTATTGATGAAATAGGACTGATTCAAACTGTCACCTTCATTATCTTTATATTTCTCTTCTGTTTAGCTGGAAAGGACACCTCCCTGCCTTTGCTGCCAGCTGTTTTTCTCCTTTTGGTGTCAGTGTGGTTACTGTACATGACCATGAGTGAGTGCATCGTTGTTTTCATGTATTTTAATACCACCTGAAACCTTCTCATGTTCTGGTTTAACAGCAGATTTTTCCACATGCACACAGAGACATTTCTGCCTCTGTCACACAAACAATGGACCATATATTTGTTTTTGAATATTTCATGTTGAAACTATTAAGGGACCAGTGTATTTCCTCAGCAAACACTCTGATTCTCATGTTAGTGCACTGAATCATTCTGCTGTCAGCTGACATCACTGAGAGTCACCTGTCAGTCTCCTTCTGTCCTCTGAAAGTCTGAACATTCATTTGTTTTTAAGACTTTACTTCCGGTCTGAGTTAATGTCACATTACTGACAACTCAATGAAGATAAACTGGAATGTAGAAAATCATTCATTTACAATATTTATTCTATTACATCAAAATAGAACAATAAATATTAAACTGTGTAAGCTAACCAACAGCAGTCAATGTTAAAAATAATCAAATGAACAACAGCAGCATCTCTGACTGTGGTAATACAAACTTAAATATGTGAAGAAGGCAGGCAACGCTGATGCTTGACTATTTGATTTATATATACAGAGATTTAACTACATACACTTCAATGTGGTACAAAAAACATTGTAGCTCAATACATTTATTAACTAGTAATGGCCTAAAAACACAGCTCTGTCTCCCTATGTTCACATCTTCCAATCAGCACTTCAGGAACTATCTGAAGTCTGCATGAACCACGTGACGATCCCACACTCTGAACCTCGACTGACACAACTCTCCATTTAGTGGCTCTACTTTCTGAGCTCATGTAACCATGGTAATTCAGCTCCTCTGACACAGCCAATGACAGTTAAGAATCTTAGTTATTTGAATATCATCATATGATTGGTTTGAAGCACACTCTGACTGTGACAGACCATAGTCCCACCCCTCACTGCTCGCTAACAGCAACAACAACACTATGCTAATTGTACTGCTGTGGATGATTAGCAGCAAATCATATTTTGTCCAACAAAAATCACTCTCAGTTCAACTGTAGGCTTTATTTGAAGTGTTCTCAGGGCTAAAGTTACTGTGGGACAGCTTTGGGGCCATTAGCAGGGTTTAGTGCTTTTGTTAGTGGCTAATGCTAGATCACAGTCAGTTAGCATTAGCGGCTAATGCTAAGTAGGCTATTTCCCTTGCTTTCTACCCAGGTGAGCAGCTTTGCTGAACTCTGGATTTTTGTGACCATGATGTAGTCTGACAAACTGTACATTAACAGCTGAATCCACAAAAAATTGGTTCTCAAGTACATATTTTTCTGTTATTGTTGTCAAACCACAGAATGAGAAAGAAATACTGACTTTAACACAGACTATAAATAGCTCAGTACCATTAGCTCAGAGTTTCCAGTATTTAAGCTGCCATTTCCAAATGTTAGCTGCTCCTGCCTCTTTGTCTCACACACAGACTGAAATGTTTCACAGCCTTGTTTCTTTCTCAGACAACACGTTTTCAACCTATCTAAACCTGTTCATTCTTCTGTCAGTGTCACTGACTGTCACTGTGGACATACAGCATGGGGGAAACACACATTTAACATGGCTGACACTTTATTAGGTACAGTGGCCACTATCTCAGGTGCAGTACACCTGTGGCCAGAGGCTCAAAGTAACCAAGTAAAAATACTTCATTACTGTACTTAAATAAAGATACCTGAAAATTCTACTTGAGTGTTTACTTTTACTCCCTACATTTTCAAACAAATATCTGTACTTTCTACTCCTCATAAGTTCATAACAGGCTCGTTACTTTTGCTTTAACACATTTGTGGGGAATTATTTCACGTCACTACGAGCCTTCGCACATCAAACCAATTTGAGGTTAATCATATTAGTTTTCAGCATGTTTCAGGTTAGACATGAAACATGCTGAAAACAAACTAAACTAGACTAACTGCATTATTTAAAGGTTGTGTAGTAGTCTGCAATACATCTGACATGTTGATCCTGAACGCAGCTCATTGCTATAAGTCAGTGTTGGAGTAGGAGAGACTCTGTGCACGAGAAAATGCTAACTTCCTGTTTTAAGACCGGATCTAGAATTGTACATTTCCATCAGCTTTATTTTGCGGTCAATCGGTACTGCGAAGATGGACTCCTAAATCATGTCCAAAATACAAAAACAGAAATATTGCGTTAAGTTACAAAGAGCAGAAGGTGGGAACACTCACCATTGCTGTGTCCTAAAAGAAATCAAATAATAAATTTTGATGTTTGAAGAGTGTAGATCGATTGGTTGTTTACATCACTCAAGACAAGCAGAACTGCATTACAAAATCAAAAGACACATCGTCCACATTCAGAAGCACATCTCTGTATAGTGACAGTTCTTTTGATTTAAACAGGAAAATGTTTAGCATTCAAACTACAGGTGAGGCCATTTGGACCCAGTTTCCACGCAAAAGAAAACACTGGGAGCCACAAATACTTTTTGACATCTAAAATGAAGATAACACTGTATATATTGTTTTTTACTTTTATGCTTTGTGTGAACAAATAAGGTGTGTTGCTTATGAAATCCATGAAGTGCTACAGAGAAAATTACATTTTATTTATGTAATTAACACATTTTGAACTCTTAAAGAAATATAACAAAAGTAAAGACACCCAGCTGAACTAAAATGATCCATGTAGCAAACAAAAACTGTTGTGAGCCGCCACCCTTATATTGCCTTTGGGCTTTTGGAGCCTTGACCTGACTTTTAAAAAATAATTGGAAAAAAACCACTGCTGCTAAAAAAAGAAATTCTGCCTAAATATGTATTTTACCTGGTTAATGCGTGTGGCGGGGCGTGGTCTGCAGCGGCGCGGGGCGTGGTCTGCAGCGGCGCAGGACGCACCTGAGTGGCACCCACAATCACGCCTCGCAGCGTTAACATCTGTGCTATCTATGCTGTTGTTGGTATGTGTCGGGCTGTGAGCTGAAAACCTACAGCCTGCTGTATGCGTACAGCCGGCTGTATGCGTACAGCAACCGTGTGTGAAAAGTGGTCAATAAAGAGATGCTGAAAAGCATGTTCATGCAAACATCGTCGGGTCTGCCGTGGTTTGTTTACAATGGGACTTCTGCTGCTGAACCTCTGCGCACAGCATCTGCAAATCGGGGCTGTACGAAGTCACTTTCATCTTTACGCAGGACTGTAAGCTGTCGTCTGTGAGGCGTGAGCGGTGTTTGTTTTTAACATAGTTCATGGTGGAGAACAGCTGCTGACATAATGTGGATCCGAAGATCCATAAATGGCCTACCTGGGGTTGAAAGTCTCGATAAATGCATGATGTTTCGGCGGGTACACCGGCTTCCGCGAGTGTGACGCTTATTTTGAGCAATGAAAAAATAATAGAATATAATTGTATTTTTATATTTCAATATCACAATAATCTTCCAATTTAGAACTACAAGTTAAAAAAAAGAACTAACATAAATAAAATACACTTTAGCTAAATACTTCTAATTTATTTTCCCAAACGACGCGGAGCCGCACTATAAGGACTAAAGAACCGCATGCGGCTCCGGAGCTGCAGGTTGCCGACCCCTGAGCTAGTCAATTACACACCTACACAGCATGTCAATAAACCATGAAAAAAAGCCACAGGATATAAAAAATAATAATAATAAATGAATGATTGCTGGTAAGGGTCTCTATATATTAGTATTTACGAAGGGTATGTTCTGACTTACCTTCAAAATTACAGTGGTCCCTCACTATAACTGTGTGAGGGTAAGTCACAACATGTCCTTCCTAAATACTAATATATAGAGACCCTTAGAGGTTTTTCTCATCTCTGATTCTAAGCAGACTGCTGGGTCCATGGTGTTCTTCCCCCTCCTGAAAAGGTGAAAACTTCAGTCACATTCATCAGTCTGTTCTCCTCCAAGCTAAAATTATCTAGTCCTTGTTTAACTTTAGACTTTAATATACTCCACTGGTATACTCGTCAAACTTCCACCTTACCTTTCTCCCTACTCCTTCTTAATCAGCTGTTGGTCCTATTTTACAAGTAATGAGACAGTGATCTCTTCCTGGTAAACTTCCCAGCTGTAAATTCCTGCTGTGTTTCTTCGTCCAGGATGTTAAACCCAGCACAAACTTGTTCCTTGAGTTGACACTGACCCATGTCCCATCGTTGAGACAGAGTAATTCCTTATCTGAGCGCCTCTATCTGACAATTTACATCTGTTTTTTTTCTCCTCCCCAGAGCACACTGTGAGCACTGAATCTCCACAAAGATTCATTTTTTTTCACCCTTGAGTAGGGATGGGTACTGGTGTCCGGTGCCATGATGGCACCGGTTCTGACATAAACGGTAGTAACCAGACCGAAAAGCAGCGCACATTTCGGTGCTTTATTTCGGTGCTTTTTTTCCCTGAGCCAATTCTAGCCAATCATTTTACGTTTCTGAGGATAGTAGGCGGGGCCAGGTACGTACGTTCTTTTAGAGCAGAGCTACAGATTAAAAATGCCCAAGGCAAAGCGATCAAAAGTCTGGCTGTACTTCACAGCAAAAGATGCAAACTCAGCAGCCTGCAACAAGTGCTTTAAGCTGATACTGTGATACTGTCAAAGGAGGTAACACCTCATATCCGATGAAACACCTGGCGACGCTTAGCGTTTTTCTTTTAAGCCGAGAAATGCGCCGTGTTTGATAGCTTGCTGCGAGACCTCACACCGTGCACATCTACTGCGGGTGTGGTGCCTGTTATCGGACCCGGAGTTAGCAACATCCCCCAAAAACCCGAAGAGGAGAGTCCTGGCCCCTAGCCCTGTCAGCGTAGCAGAAATGATGAGGATGATGATGGCAGCAGCAGCCGTTCTCCTCTGCGTGAGTAGCTTCATGTTGTTCGTGTGTAATTAACGTTGAGTAGGCTAACCACATTATTACATTAATGCACGTAAGGTGAACTAGTAAACACCGTCGTAGTTACATGCGGCTGTCTTCTTGTTTGATGGCAGATACTCCCTTCACCCTGGCCAAAAAGGCTAAAATGACCAAAGAAAAAGTGGAAAACAGCTAAACGAGAGGTTTTTGGACAAAGTTTGTGTTTTTTCCATTGATTAAGCACTGCTTCCAACCAAGAGTGATACCATATATGCCCTATAGCTGCAGAAAAGGCTAACATTGTTATCTTTTTACAAAAAAAAAACAGCTGAACATGAGAGGTTTTTGGACCAATTTTGTGTTCTCCATTCTTTAAGCATCAGTTTGAGCACCGTTTAAGCACCGGCACCGTTTCAAAAGTACCGGTTTGGCACCGGTATCGGATAAAACCTAAACGATACCCATCCCTACCCTTGAGGCTATTCCTCACGTCTAGCTCCAGCTGGTCAGAAGCACTTTCTTTCTTTGTCAGAACTTTCCAGAAATTGGAACTGGATTACTGACAACTCTGTTCCCATCCTTTTTTGCCTCTGTATCTTCTACCTCGCTTGTCTCTAAACGTATTTATTTGTTGTGTTGATTCAGTTTCAGTATTTCAAAGTGAGTCACATTGTGGCCTTTGTCTATCAAAAGCACTAGAAATACATGAATACATTTCTTCAGGGCTGCTTGTCTTTACATATACAGAAAACATCTCCCTGTAACTGTCAGCTTCTACCATCTGTTTATAAAATAAATTTTTGTTTTGACTGTGAAGGTTCTCAGTCATCCAGGTCATTGTAGTCTCAGGAACTTGGAAAGAAAAGGGCCTTTTGACCTCAGGAAATCACATGATAGGGTGGGGCTAGGTTTCACAGTGGGTTCATCCGAAACCTTGACTGATTGTGACCTACACCCGTTTTCACACCTTGGCTCTTGTGATTAGGTAGAGGAACAATGTCCCTCTTGGGGGACACTCCCATAAGTTCTAAATCTGGGACTCTCCATCATTTGACCCTAGAACTGAGGAAGCTTCTTGGATGAGAGGTGAAACGTGTTCAAGCAACTTAAAGAAGTCCAGATGCTTTGCTTTCCAAAATATTTTTTTTCTTTGATTAAGCTAGTCTAACAGTTTACCCTGTTTCCTGTGGTTGTTTTAATCTATGTATTTATCCTCAGACTCTCAAGCAAAGGCTAATCTCATCTGCACAAAAATATACTGAGACATTCTCCCACAACCCTCCTAAACTAATATCCCTTTTTTTATCAGTTCTTGTCACATCTGCATGGACCAAGAGGAAGTGAGAGAAGGACACAGGAAGTGTTTCCAGCTCTTCCTTCTCTATCAGACATTCTCTCCATACCTGAGAGTGTCCAGTCTCCAGCCTGGATCCTTCAGTCCAGCCGACAGCAGCTTCATTCCTGAGTCTCCTGGATGATTGTAGCTCAGGTCCAGCTCTCTCAGATGGGAGGGTGTTGGGATTTAGAGATTCTTTTATTGCTGCCATATACTCTGCCTTATGATAAATGCATTAATAACATGTTCTACAGTATTATTTTATCAGTAATATTGTTTACAGGGTTCATATTGCATTGAATATGTTTGTCATCACATTGATTCTATTCACAGGTTGAGTTCATTTTATACACATTGCATAACTGTGCTTGTTTAGAGTTGATGTTCTATCCAAGAGGGTTTTAAGCTTCACTGGTGAGAGTGTCCAGGTGATACATGGTGAGGGAAGATGAGAACATAGCAGGTTAATGGCATGCATGCTTACAATACACATAAATCTAGTAGCAGGCCTGAGCGAAGGCCCAAGTGTCTTCTGCTTCTTATTTGAGACCTGCGAGAATTCAGTCTACTTAGTGATTGAGGACGAGGGTCCATTATTAGCCCTTAGAGGCCCTGAAGCTTGAAGTTATTACCTTAAAAGGAAGGTGTTATCAAAGAGAGAAGTTATGTCTGTTTATAGTTATTAGAGATGTACAAGATGTACCCTTGTCTGTAAACAATGACTGGACATAATGTATTTTTGACCTGTATTGACGTGTATGTGGGGTGTGATCCTCTATGCTATAAAACCAGAACTCAGTGTATTTTTGTCAGAGCAAATAAGCCATATGCTGACGGTTGTTCTCCGTTGTCAATAAACTCATCGTTTGATTGCACTTTTCTGGGCCTCCGTCGTTTGTTGTCTGGTCTACAGTTGATCGATCTCGCTTCATTTGGTGGAGGATGCAGGGCAACTAAAGATCAGCAGTAAGAGGTACAGGTGTTTGTTGTCGGCGGAGGTCGAGGCCAGATCAGGTGATTGAACGGCAGACGTCACGGTGATCGCTTGACTATTGGGCCCACAAAAGGTAAGGCACAAACCTCTTAAACTGAAATTGTGCTGTAGTGGATTATAATTCTAGAATATGTAGTCAAGTGGTCATCCGTTGATCTCTGTTTTGAGTTTTGTTTGAAACGAAAACCTTTGTTGCAACGAAAGTGAAACTTAAGAGTAGTATTGTGTTCACGGTCGCTCGGAAAAAGCAGTACTGAGCTAAAAGTAATTTGTGTTGTGTTCATGGTCGCTTGGAAAAAGCAGTACTGAGCTAAAAGTAACTAGAGATGTTGTTTTAAGGAAATAGAGAGGAATAAAGAGATTATAAGTGTCTAAAAGTCACGGAGCCGGAGGACTCCACCCCGGGAAAGACGTTTCCTGGGTATTAAACTGGGGAAGGGCCCCACTGAGATTTTGTGGCCTCAGATATAGCCCTGGTGATCGCAGAGGATCATTGTTAGGGAGACACTTAATTGTGAGAAAAGAGTAAAATACCGGACGCAAGAGTCCGAGGAAGTTGATATATGATTTAAGAGAAACTCAGGTCAGCTGTAAGCTTGAGGTTTTGCAGTAAAGCCAGCCGAGCAGTAAAGTGAAACTAAGGTCTGTTGTGTTGAAGTAACTCTGAGAATAAATACTGTGAGCTATGAGAGACGATTAAAAAGTATTACCTATGCATTTGTGGACCCCGTGGTCAGTGAAAATTTGTGGACCGCCGTGGGCCAAGAAAAGCTGTGTTTTGTTGATATTCCTGGAGAATTTGCAGACCTGTTGACGTCTCTTAAAGACGAGCAGCGGTGTGTATATCCGGTCGTAGGGACCCACTCATACAGCTGGAAACCGTGACGTAAGAAACTGTCTGAAATGATTTAAGTGCCAGCCGGCTGCAGGCTGTGTGTGAGAGAGGCTGTAAAAGTCTCTTTTTCCGTTCTTTTTTGCTGGGGAAAAGTGCGCAGTTAAAATTTGGGTGCGGTCACTTCCCCTTTTAATTTTAACAAAGAATAGATACATTGATTAAATGAGGGGTAGATAAAAGGCATGCTCATTGTGCCGGTGTTTCATTATAGGTGCTTGAAATAGACAGTGAGAGGCCCACGGGATCCCATTAAGGCTGCTGAAGCATTTTCCTGTTTTGTGAGCGTGCCTTTGGTGATTTTGAAATACAGTATCACTGGACAGGGTGATTCTAATATAAGAGTTATTTTAATCCAACCAGAAACAGAGTAAGAATAAAGCTGTGAGCCTCCTCCTGAGTGGAGAGAATTTGCAGAATTTTGAGTATCTCTTGTTAAAGAAAAGGAAAAGAGATTCTGTGTACGGCAGACCGTGAAGTTTCTAGATTAAATCAGAGAGAACTAATGTGGCCGAAGGTTGGATCTGATATGAGGCGAACAGAAGACCGGTCTAAAAAGATTAAGAGGTACGCACAAACCTGTTCAATAAGCAAATTTGTGCAAATTGGCTGAATTCTAAATTATCTGTTCGCTGAGTAGATGATCTTAACTACTAAATTGGCGCAGTAGGGGTAAAACTGAATTCTCGAGAATAAAGTAAAACGTTGAAGTAATGAATGAGTAACTTGGAAGTAATGAGAAGCTTTGAAGCAAGGATAATGAAACTTTGAGAAACAGACAGTACTGAGTTAAAAGGTTATATGGTATTTCATGGTAAAAAAGAAAAAGAGACCAATGCATGTTTAAGAATAGAGAAGAATATAAGAGTTATTGGTCAGCTTATGGTTTAATAAGTGTCAAACTCACGGATTGGAGAATCCTGTACTTCTTTGAGACTTCAAAGAGGAGCTCCGGCGTGGGCATACGTCAGGTGGTGTTGCCGAGAGTTGTGGGCTCGGTGAATAGCTAATGATCAAGAGGATCATTTTGGGACGCGCTTATTTGTAAGTAAAAGGATTAAGTTCGGACGAGGAAGTCCGACAGAAAACACCTGGTGTTGTCAGGATGTTTAAGTGACACAGAAGTTCAGAAAATCGAGTCAGAAATGGTTTTGTGGTCTTGGTAAACTGATTTTGAAGGAAAATCAGTGTTTATTGTGCTGAAGTAACAGATCCGCGCGGTCTGAGGAAAAGAAATAAATCGGTTAATGGCTGATATATTTATATGAATTTTGGTGGATCTGCTGAGGTCCAGAAAATAATCAATGCGGACTGTGTTTGTTCGAACGTTGATAAATGATCCAGGAAGAATTGCCCTGGGTCTGTGTCTGTGTGTGTGTGTTGTTCAGTGACAACATGCACAGTTTAAAATTGGGCGCAGTTCCTTCCTCTTTTAGTTTCAAAACACAAAGGATGTTGGGTGAAGAATTACTGTGTAAGGAACGGCTTCACTTTTGATTAGGGAAATAATATGCTTACTTTTGGGTTTATGAAGATCTCATAACAATCTGGGGAGATGCGGGGTAAAAGAGTGAGCTCGGACGAAGGGGTCCGAGAAAAGAACACCGTGAGTTGAGCAAGGTGTTTTAACTGACTCAGGATTTCAGAGAATCGAGTCAGCTGTGATCTCGAGTTTTAATGGTAAGTTGATTTTAAAGGAAAATCAATGTTTACCATGTTGAAGTAATTCTGATGATATTACTAGATGTGTTGTGATACAAGTAAAGAATAAGTTGTGTAAATGTGGACACACGATTGTGTTGAGATGTATGGATCGGCTGCGGTCCACCTGATAAGTGAATACTGGGTAAACTGAGACAATAAACTGTTTTTAAATCTTCACTGGCTGCAGTGAGATACATGTGCTGAAGATTACTGGACTCGGCGAGGTCCATATGATGAAGTTCTTGGGGAGATAAATGACAGAAACAGTTTCTGAATTTTGAGGAGAATTCTGAAGCACTGAGGTTGAATTTTCTCTGTGCTTAGTGCGCTGTGTGGACTTATATCAGAGTTATAAGTCCAAAGGTTATGACCAGGAGGTCATTCATGGTGTTTAAAGAAGAACAGGAATTAGAAAAGGATATTTAATGTCATATTTTGTGTAAATTGAGGAAAACTCACCACGTGTTCACTTTTTTCATTTAAAGGGACACGGATTAACACACACACACACAGTACTTGGGTGTGAGTTACTTCCTCTCTTAATTTTAAACTGCAACACGTGTTCATTGAACTAGAATTTCAGCAGTGGATGAGACAGGATTTAGGTTAGGGCTAGTTAAAGATAAAGATGACCTTTATTAGTCCCACAGCTGGGAAATTTGTTTTGTTAAAGTAAAAGTGCAAAGTTATGCAGCAGAAATTAGAAAACACTGGAATGCAATAAAATAAAGTAGAATAGAATAAAATAGAATACCAATACTATATACAGCTGAGTAAGAAAATACAAAATACAACTTTGTCAAAGAAAGAAGTGCACATATAGCAGTCTTAGTCTTAGTATGAGGGTTCTTGTAAAGTAAAAGATTATGCTCAAAGTTTTATGCCCTGGAGGCCAAGAGTCGTGTGTAGAGAAGAACATGACTTAGAAACGGACATTAAAGGTCACATTTTGTCTAAGATGGGGAGAATTGTCCCATATGTGTTTATTTCTCTTCTTTTTAAGAGGACAGACGCACTGAGTGTTGTCTATTTGCTCTTTTTGATTCTAAGCAAGCATGTTTGATAAAATACTCTTAGGAAAGCGTATTTTGAGTGCTTCTAAGTGTGTGAATGTTGTGAGTACTTGATTTGAATGATTCTGTGTGATTTGTACAAAATAATAAATAAGTAATAATAACTCAAAGGGAGTGCGTGAATAGAGGAGGCCTGAGAGAGTGTGTGTGCGTCAAACAGGAAGTCTGATTATAGCTGGGGAGAGACGTTGCAGCATGAAAACAGAGCAATTAGAGACTGAATGTCTTAAGAAAAAGTAATAAAATATATTAATTACATGTTTTAGAAAAAGAAAGACTGAGAAAATAAATACATGAACTAACAATTACATTAATGAATTGAAAACACACGCATACAAATTGTTACAGGTGAAATGTTGGGAATAATCAAGAAGTGAGATAGCTTAATATACTGATGAAATGAAGAAAGCAGCTTACACTCCTTTGATTTCCAGAGTCAGTGTGTCTCCTCCCTCATAGAACCCGTGCCCACTTGGCCCCCCATATCAGGCGAAGCATGGAAGGCTGGACAGCCCATGACGGGTAAGATCCCACCTCGAAACCCTGGGACAACCCTAAGGCAAGGCGCAGTCACGATTGCTTGAACCTAGGTCCCTAAGTGAGCTTGGACTCACTGGAGGAGACGGACTACAAGGGTAAAGCCGCTGGGGCAGAGGGGGAAATGTCATTAACAATGACGAGTGATGAGCCAAAGAGGGGAGACACTCACTGTCTTTCAGGGTGAATTGTTCCCTGAACCTGAAAATCAAGCTCTAACTTCTGGCTGAGGACAAGGAATGTTGTTATTTAAGGAGGAGATCAAATTTTGAAAAGAGAAAAACTGACTGTTTAAGTGGAACCTTGTGAGGGAGTCTGAAAACCACTTAAAAAGAAACATATACACAATCACACACACAAATAGAAATGTGTTAACCTTAGAATACAAAAGAGCTCATGAAGATCAGATAGCAGGTTTAGCATAGGAGTCTGTTTATCATGTTGTCCAACTCGCTTAGTGTGTAGTAAGTTTTCAGGAGAGAAAATTTAGAATTTAGTGATGATGGTGTGCAAGTTGTGTGGTGTTTAACGAGATTTTCTGTGTATTGAGCAGGTGAGGTGATGTTAGTTGACCTGAGAGTGTCAGGACCCTGAAGAACTTGTGGCAAAATGTTCTGTGTTTAAGATTGTTGGGGTTGTTGTTATAGTGATGGGTTACTTCTATCGGTTAGATTTGTGTTGTTTTCTTATTTTAATAGAGGGAGTTTTATCAAACATGCACATGTCTAAGGGGTTAATCATTTTGTAACAGTGCACTTAGAGAAAACCTGTCAGGTGATTTTGTTTTGTGTTTGGATGAGCCAATAATCAGCTCTCTTTTTCTCATTTTTGTTCTAAGCAGGCCTGCAAAAGAGTGGATAACACCGCTGAAAATTCTCGGTGACCTTCTCCAGATTACAATGGCCAGAGGAGAAGGCTAAGTCTCTGTCTAAAAGGATTGCCATGAGCCAATCCAGTCTAAAAGCAGAAAGAACTATTTTCTTAAAACAAAGTAAAACAAATAAATGAGTTGATGTTGCTGAGAGTGAAGACTGAATATTTGCGAGATAGTCTCCACTGTCAGCAAGACCTGATGTTAATGCATGTGAGTGAATGTGTGTAAATGGATGGTGACTGGACGGACGAGGCAGACCATAGGTTGGACCGACTGGACACTGAGATAAAGACTGGACTAAGGTTAGACACATGACTGATAACTGTTCTGGTTTAAGTTTCCTTTCTTATAATACAGGTTGGATCATAAGTGGGGAAAAACTGAGGATGAAATGTGAAGTTCTGGTTAACATACAGGTTTTGTTTCTCTGAAGTTCCAAGGATGCAGGCTGTGGATGGAGCCGAGAAAAGATTTGACATGATGATTAATTTGATTTCATTCCTTAAACACAGGTTTGAAGGGCCGGAGCATGTATGCCTAATATGATATGACTAACCTTTTCTTTTAATCTCCTAAGCTCGAGTGAAGGATTTTGAGTTTGTAACACATAAGATGTGTCACAAAGGGGAGTTACAGGATTTAAGGTTTAATTTGAAATGGGTTTTAGGATCGTTTTATGACGTTTGGGGTTTTTGATAATTTAGATATAGAAATTGTTTTGTGGTTCTTTTGATCTGTTTCTATGCTTAGATGGTGATGGTTTATATCTTACCCTGGGTGTGTTTAATAAAACTAAAAGTGTTGCTCACACACATGAAGGGCATGGAGATTAAGTAAAGTTAATATAGAGGACAGAGCCCCGAACATGATATGGTGAAACAACTTTGAATGATTAAAGGAACCTTAGATGAATATAGTAGATTAGTGAGGTGTAGCAGAGAGAGGCTGTTTGTTTTCTATCCTTTACAGGAGAAGAGTTCAGGACCACAGCAACCACAGGGTGGCGAGAATCCTGGAAGCCTGAGATCGAACGGAACCAACCAGAGAAAGGAGAAGAACAGAGCACAAAGACACCTAGTTGTTTATATAACAAAGAAGATCAAAAGCTTGTTAGACATAGGTTATAATGGAAGCATAAAAGGGATGAGAGGAACTTTACATAACATAGAAATCCTGCAACAGTAAATTGCCCAAACACAGTGTTCAGACCGGATATGCGCTACCCGTTAAAGGGGGCGAAGAAATCAGGCCTAAGTTTGAAAAATGAAATGGGTTAACTCGATAGAGGATGTTTCAAAGGTAGAGAAAATAATGTAGGACCTTTTACCAGGAGAAAGCTAATTGTATCTTTTACACTTTACAGTGTGCACTGAGGGAAGTCAGGAATAGTTTAAATTAGGATTGAAAAAAATTAAACTAGGTGAAAAAGGGGTGTAGCAAGTAGATTTAGGGCAGCTCACAGCCTGGCGTGAAACGCAAGGTGCCGTCACACAGCTTAAGTTATTTGTTTGATTTATTTTAAACATTGAAAACATACAACCCGTTGAGGAGACAGATAGGGTTGGGGAATTGAAAGGTTTTGTTTGTTTAGCATAATTTCTTTTGTTATATTTTAGCTTTAACAGGGAACATGCCTCTCTGGAGCTTCTCTCCTGATGCTACCCTGCCAAAGACCCTTATCCATAGAGACAGCTCCCAAACAGACAGCAACAAACCAAATCTAGCAATAAAACAACTTAAACATCAATAGTAACAAAGCAAGAACAATACAGAATCCACATCTGAACCGAAGAATAAAACAGTGAAATGTGGATTATTAAATATTAGGTTTCTCTCTTCAAAGCCTCTGTTGGCTCACGCCGAGCGGTCGCAGCAGATGGCTGCCCGTACCTGAGCCTGGTTCTGCTGGAGGTTTCTTCCTGTTAAAAGGGAGTTTTTCCTTCCCACTGTTGCCAAAGGGCTTGCTCAATAGGGGGTCACAAGATTGTTGGGTTTTTCTCTGTATCTATGAAGCGCCTTGAGGTAACTTTTGTTGTGATTTGGCGCTATATAAATAAAATTCAATTGGATTGTATTGAAGTAAACTTAATGTGATAAATTAGGAATTAGTTCATTTCTCAAGTGAAAAATGAAAAAGGGGGACTGGTGTTAGGAATAAAAGAAATATTTTTAATGTGTACTTTAATAATGAAGGCTTGTAGAGCAAGGCTACCTTTGACTTACAAACAAGTGCTCAGCCAGACTGAAAAACAGGAAGTTTTAGTGCACAAGGCATATTAATAGATATAGACACAAAAAAGAGGAACTCCCCATACAAACAACGTTCAAGCCTGTGTGACGTGTAAAGTACCGAAATAATACCATATAAGTCACAGCTGATGATTCTAATGTTAGAGAGCTTTTGCAACTGGCGTCTGAGCTCTGCAGAGGTCTCTCACCCCCGGAAGATGATTGAATAAAGAAAGACAGGTACTTATGTAGGTCAGCATAAGGTGGAGTCCAACAGAAGCAAGGCACCCTACATGCGCACAGCATGCAGCAGGGGTTGCCAAAATAATGTAGAAAACAGCACATGCAGTGAGAGAACACCCACCAAAAGTTCTGACTACACATAGTGTGGTGGCATATGTGAACTCGCAGGCGTTCACTATGACATCATTAGCACAACAGAGACTGAGTAAAGTTTTAGATGCTCCAAATCTGACATTTACACGTGAAGGAATCAATATGGCAGATTTAATGGGATCAGGAGAACCTCATGATTGTACTAAGAAAGCAGAAGTTGAAGGGAAAGTCAGGGAAGATTTAAAAGCAGAACCTATCCCTGGAGCTGAGGATTGGTTCAGAGATGGCTGCTGTCATCGTGATGAAGAAGGATCGAAAGCAGGCTATGCTATAGTCTGCAAACAAGGAACTGAATTTGAGCCCACGAGGAACTCCAGCAGTGAAAGGAGCCACGCTGGACGGGTCCTTACGAGGTCGTTGCCAGAACAACTATAGCAGGTCAACTGAAAGGGAAAGGCGATACCTGGTATCATTGGTCGCAGTGTGCGCCAGCACATGAGAGCTTGCCAGAGGAAAACTCGTCTTTAACTAACACAGGTGTCAACGATAACGAGCAGAGGCAAAATAAATCCTCTCACCTGTGCAACGGGCCAACCAGTAGTCTACCTGGGAGGCCGAAGAGAGAAGAGGAGCAGCGCAGAAGGTCGCCACGCCAGCAGAAAGGAGCGGTGACAAGTTGAGGACTCCACAAAAGCAGGGGAGTTTCATTCCAGGATATAAAGTTTATATAACATGATGCAAACACACGAATCAGAGACACGTAATGAGAAAACTGATTAGAATGTTCCTTACAACTACATGTTTATTGTATGCAATGA
Organism: Oreochromis aureus; assembly: GCF_013358895.1. NCBI lineage: Eukaryota > Metazoa > Chordata > Actinopteri > Cichliformes > Cichlidae > Oreochromis > Oreochromis aureus. The sequence goes on along the minus strand of NC_052944.1, from coordinate 132,556,358 downwards.
TATTAATGATGGCTGTGTTGTTTATTGTCTATATTTTGCAGGGCACTCCGGACCAGTTGTCTGAACACGGAGGCCAGTCCAGCCCAGCACTTCCTGAGACTGTAGTTGCTAAAACAGGATCGGTAAAAAGACAAAAGCGCGAGGTGTCAGGTAAAGGTGATGAGTGTCTCAGCATGAATAATGGCATAGAGTTGAATTATGGTAAAGGGTCTACCCGCTCATTCACATTTGATTTGTGTGACGTCATTAAGTGTACAGGAGCTAGTAGTAGCTGGAGAGCATATGATGTATGGGTCTGCAATCACCCCGTGATATGCTTAGGGCAAATTTAGTTGATGCAAAGTCTAAGCCGCTCGCAGAAAGCTTAATCACCATTCTGACTGATCAGATGGTAACTTCGAGAACAGTAGCTCAAAAGGAACAGGAACCAAAAGGGAGAGTACTTCTGACAACAGATTACTTTAGACTGAAGCTTAAGGATTTGATAAAGCGTGCCACCGGTTTCAAGGACAGTAACCTCTGGCTTGATTGGGTGGCTCAAAATGCTAGAGAACAACATGTATTAAAGGCTATTCCACAACACAACACACGTACCTTAGCCGCCAGAGGTAAGAGACATATTTTGGCCGAAAGAGGGACCCAGGGTACACATGCATATGACCCTAGGTTAAACTCTCCAACCTAGACTCTATTGGAGTGCCCAGGAGAGTTCCAGATGAGTACAAGCTGGTAAATCTGATAGTGGTAGAATTTGAAAGTAACTATGTTCATTGCAATCTGCTGAGACTCTCTAACCTAACCAGGGACGCCATGATGGGGTTCGCAGAACAATTGGGTCCGAGTTCACTGACGGGAGAGCAAAATCGAATTGTCTAAAACCATGCATGAGCACTCAGGTATCGAAAATCTGCTGGTGTACTGGATGACATCTGTGTTTGGACAATGGAAAGGTGTGGCGATGTCAGTGATGTTTTCTTTGACTGTACTTTTGGGAATACTGGTCATCGCTAGTTGTTGTATCATTCCTTGTGTCAGAGGATTGTTGGTAAAAGTAATGGCGAGGGTTCCTAACCCTGGCTGGGTTGAGGGCATCTACCAGATGAACTTAGAACACATAGAGTGGGCCAGGGAGTGATACAACATGAAGTGTGGTGACATTCCTTGTTGGAATGTCAAAAGAGGGAATGTTGGGATTTAGAGATTCTTTTATTGCTGCCATATACTCTGCCTTATGATAAATGCATTAATAACATGTTCTACAGTATTATTTTATCAGTAATATTGTTTACAGGGTTCATATTGCATTGAATATGTTTGTCATCACATTGATTCTATTCACAGGTTGAGTTCATTTTATACACATTGCATAACTGTGCTTGTTTAGAGTTGATGTTCTATCCAAGAGGGTTTTAAGCTTCACTGGTGAGAGTGTCCAGGTGATACATGGTGAGGGAAGATGAGAACATAGCAGGTTAATGGCATGCATGCTTACAATACACATAAATCTAGTAGCAGGCCTGAGCGAAGGCCCAAGTGTCTTCTGCTTCTTATTTGAGACCTGCGAGAATTCAGTCTACTTAGTGATTGAGGACGAGGGTCCATTATTAGCCCTTAGAGGCCCTGAAGCTTGAAGTTATTACCTTAAAAGGAAGGTGTTATCAAAGAGAGAAGTTATGTCTGTTTATAGTTATTAGAGATGTACAAGATGTACCCTTGTCTGTAAACAATGACTGGACATAATGTATTTTTGACCTGTATTGACGTGTATGTGGGGGTGTGATCCTCTATGCTATAAAACCAGAACTCAGTGTATTTTTGTCAGAGCAAATAAGCCATATGCTGACGGTTGTTCTCCGTTGTCAATAAACTCATCGTTTGATTGCACTTTTCTGGGCCTCCGTCGTTTGTTGTCTGGTCTACAGTTGATCGATCTCGCTTCAAGGGGTTGGAGCTCAGAGCTGAGGCCAGAGAAGTACAGCCTTCCTCTGTGATCAGACAGCCTGACAGACTGCAGACACACAAAACAACAATCCATCTGTGAACAGTCACTTCTTGTTTTTTTTTTCTTTTCAGATACAATACCATCTATACATTCAGTTTTATTCTGTCTATGTAATTCAGAGCCATAGACGATCAGAATTAGATTCTGAGATGTGCTGTGGTATCCCCTACACAGACCACTTACAAAGAGACCAACAACCATTCACACTGACATCGCTAATTCAGAATCACCAGTTAACCTTAATGATACTGAAAACTCTTACTTTAAGCTCAACAGACCTTCCTAGCCCATGACATTCAGCTTCCAAGGGTCTGTAATACTTTTCGTTCATGCCTAATAGAAGACCAAAGGCCTAATGCCAACGTTTTATTTCGTCTTGATGCATGCTCAATCATTCAGGTAAGTAAATCTCCAAAGGTTGATTCTGTTCATCTGGTTTCAGGTTTAATTTGAAATAAGGGGTTCTATGATCCTTTTATGACTTTTTGTGGGTTTGATCATTTAGGTACGGTAAAACTTAGGCATAAATAATTGTTTCATGTTTATGCTTAACTGATTGAAATGAAATGAATCCCATTTAGAAGGTAAAATGCCTGTGTTCATGAGAAGCTGAGTACCACACTGAAGGGGAAACTGTGGGACAGCAGGCTGAATGAAACACGCTTTTGCGTAAGAAGGGAGGATGTTAAGATTGAAAATGTTTGATTTGTCTTTGATCTCTTTTACTAGAATAAGCGGTTATAATTAGTTTTCATACACACATTGCAATTGTGCTCATAGGAATTGCTACTCAGTGTTGTGAAGGTCATAAGCTTCGTTCATATATAGGAGGAAAATGTAGGAAAATGGCTTAGAGTGCGGAGGGGTAAATGTAAATACGCTTACACACATAAATAATAATTAGACTAATTCTGTAAATCAGAGAGTCCCAAACACAATAGTCTGAACTAACTTTGAATAACTAAAAGAACAGTCGATGAACATATTAGATTATTGAGGCATTGCAGAGAGAGGTGTTTTCATTTTCTGTCCTTTACAGAAGAAGGAGCAGATTCCAGAACCACCGCAAAACCACGAAGGGGTTGGCGAGAATCCAGGAAGCACCAGACCCAACGGATCTGGCCAAGAAAGGGGGACCCAAAAGAAGCATAGAGCACAGAGAATCGCCCGTCCCAGAAGATTAGTTGTTTAGATTGTAAAGAACGTCAAAAGCTCGTTAGACAGAGGTTACAGTGTGAGCACAAAGTAATGAAGAGTAATGGCAGGAGTAGGTTTAGTAATAGTTGGTATGATTTTTATGTTATGTCAATTGCCCAAACACAGTGGTCATGCTGGATATGGTCTACCCGTTAAAGGGGGACAAAGGGACAATTAAGTGAACTGTAAGTTGTGTGCTTAGAAACCAGGAGTAATTTTTAAAAAGGAAACGGGTTAACTCTATAGAGATTGTTTCCACAGATTGACAAAAGTAATCTAGGACCTTTTACTAGGAAAAGCTAATGATATCTGTTTCGATTTTACCGTGAGCAGTGAGGGAAGTCAGAAGTGGGTTTAAACTGTGACACTGGGTGAAAAGGGGGTGTAGGAAGTAACGATAGGACAGCTTACAGCCCGGCGTAGACGCGAGGTGCTGTCTTAGAGCTTGACTTATTTGTTTGACTTATTTGTTGTGGATAGAAGTAATTATGCCACAATGATAACGGAACATTGAAAATACACAACCCGTTGAGGGGACAGATAACATATATGGTTGGGCAATGGAAAGGTTTCATTTTGTTTCGTATGGTTTCTTTTGTTATACTTATAGCTATTATTTTCACATGCAAGTAAAGTTAATGGGATAAATCAGGAATTAGTTCATCTCTCGGGAGAGAGACGAAAAGGGGGGAACTGTTACGGAATAAATATATATTCTTAGTGTTTATTTTCTGTTTATATTATTTCATATAGGCCGGTGTAGTAAAACGCCACTTTGAGTTATAATGTGTGCTAAAGGTCACAGAGTACTGTGTAAGACAGGAAACTGCAGGAGACGCTTTGTGCACTGTTGCAAAAGAACAGGATGTAGACAGGAAGTGAAACTAGGCAGAGTGTACTGCAGAGTTGTTTATATCGAAACTATATGTGACTATGTGTGATGTATAACTGATTATGTTGTGCTCATTTTGGCTTCTAATGCTTCAGATCTGCTCAAGATTTAGCCTGTGCACATCCCTTTCTGGAAAGTAATGCTTGAATAAAATAATTATTTTGACCACACTGAGTCGGTGTTTTTCTCTGTCAGTAAAAGAATACAAAAAACCAGATTTGACACTGGACATAGCGTTTTCAGTGGAAGAAACATTTCGTCACTCATCCAAGTGACGTCTTCAGTCTCAGCTGATTGCAGGTTTCCCCAATCTTATAAACAGTGCATTTGCATAGAGACTGAAACTAGCACCACTGAAGGAACAGTGGGCTGGGGAGGTCAATTCCTTCAACATAATTATGCAAATTCTCATGACCATTGATCAACAACCACTGACCAAAACCCACTGATCAAAGACCACTGATCAATTGCCATGAGTACCATTCACAGAGAGTTGGGAATGGCTGCAATCACAGCATTGTAAGATGGCGAAAGATGTACCCTAAGGCCCCCTCCTCGATTCAGAGATGGTCTTTCCCTTTTCACGTAAATGGCCTATAACATCTCCAAGTTTCTGGCTTTGATACTCAACCCACTGGTAGGCAGCTCTGAACACCACATCCAGAACACCTTGGATTTTGTTGAGAAGGTGAGAGATGTCATTATGGAGGCAGATGAAACCATAGTCTCGTACTATGTTACATCTCTCTCCACTTGCACTTCCGTGCACTTCCCAGTCACGGAAGCGCTGGAAGTAATTCGTAAGAGATTACAAGATGACCCCAACCTCAGCAACAGGATCACTCTCAGCATCGACCAAGTGTGTTTGCTGTTGGAAATGTGTCTTCATTCCACCTACTTCACATACAAGGGTCAGTTCTACAGGCAAAAACATGGGTGTGCCATGGGTTCCCCAGTTTCACCCATCGTGGCCAATTTGTACATGGAAGAAGTGGAAAAGAGGGCTTTGCTATTCTACCCTGGAACACCACCAAGTCATTCAATTCAATTCAATTTTATTTATATAGCGCCAAATCACAAAAAAAGTCACCTCAAGGCACTTTATAGATACAGAGAAAAACCCAACAATCATATGACCTCCTATGTGCAAGCACTTTGGCGACAGTGGGAAGGAAAAACTCCCTTTTCACAGGAAGAAACCTCCGGCAGAACCAGGCTCAGGGAGGGGCGGCCATCTGCTGTGACCGGTTGGGGTGAGAGAAGGAAGACAGACAGAGATTAATAACAGGTTGGTTCAGGTATGTGGATGACATCTGGGTGAAAATCAAATCTCAGGACGTACCACATTTCACGGATCACATTAACTCGGTGGACCGACATATCAAATTCACCAGGGAGGATATGAAAAGTGGCAGGTTAGCCTTCTTAGACTGAGATTTCCATCAGTAATGGGGGACATCTAAAAGCTGACGTGTACCGTAAACCTACTCATACAGAGCAGCATTTCAGGTTTGACTCTCATCATCCACTGGAGCATAATTTGGGTGTCATCAGGATGCTACAACACAGAGCCAACACCATCGCCACAGACACAGTGAACAGGGAAGCAGAAGAACATCACATCAAGAAGGTCCTGAGTAAATGTGGTTATCCCAGCTGGACTTTGGTCAAAGCTGGGAAGGAAATCCAGCTGATCCAGGAGAGAAGGACAACCACTGCCTAAGCGAAAACCTGTAGTGATCCCGTATGTGTCAGGAGTATCAAAACAGCTGAGACGCATTTTTTTTAAACACCGTGTCTCTGTGGCTTTTAAACCGCCAAAAATTGGTCCACCCCAAGAATAGGGTCCCCCGACACAAACAGAGTAACATAGTGTACGCTGTTAAGTGCCAGGAGGATTGCCAGGATTTATACATCGGGGAAACCAAACAACCTCTGGCGAAGCGGATGGCACAACACAGAAGAGCTACCTCGTCAGGCCAGGACTCTGCAGTTTATTTACACCTACAGGCCAGTGGACACTATTTCAATGATGAGGATGTACACGTCCTGGACAGGGAGGAACGCTGGTTTGAGTGCAGAGTCAAGGAGGCCATTTATGTGAAAAGGGAAACACCATCTCTGAATCGAGGAGGGGGCCTAAGGGTACATCTGTCACCATTTTACAATGCTGTGATTGCAGCCATTCCCCAACTCTCTGAACGGTACTCATGGCCATTGATCAGTGGTTGTTAATCAGTGGTCATGAGAATTTGCATAATTATGATGAAGGAACTGGCCTCCCCAGCCCACTGTTCCTTCAGTGGTGCTAGTTTCAGTCATTATGCAAATGCACTGTTTATAAGATTGGGGAAACCTGCAGTCAGCTGAGACTGAAGAAGAAAATTGGATGAGTGATGAAACGTTTCTCCCACTGAAAACGCTACGTCCAGATGAACAGAATCAACCTTTAGAGACCAAAGTTTTTTTCTTAAACCTGCACTATACAGTGGCTTGCAAAAGTATTTGGCCCCCTTGAACTTTCCCACATTTTGTCACATTATAGCCACAAACATGAATCAATTTTATTGGAATTCCACGTGAAAGACCAATACAAAGTGGTGTACACGTGAGAAGTGGAACGAAAGTCATACATGATTCCAAACATTTTTTACAAATAAATAAACTGCGAAGTGGGGTGTGCGTAATTATTCAGCCCCCTTTGGTCTGAGTCCAGTCAGTTGCCCATAGACATTGACTGATGAGTGCTAATGACTAAATAGAGTGCACCTGTGTGTAACCTAATGTCAGTACAAATACAGCTGCTCTGTGACACCCTCAGAGGTTGTCTAAGAGAATATTGGGAGCAACAACACCATGAAGTCCAAAGAACACACCAGACAGGTCAGCGATAAAGTTATTGAGAAATTTAAAGCAGGCTTAGGCTACAAAAAGATTTCCCAAGCCTTGAACATCCCACGGAGCACTGTTCAAGCAATCATTCAGAAATGGAAGGAGTATGGCACAACAGTAAACCTACCAAGACAAGGCGTCCACCTAAACCTCACAGGCCGAACAAGGAGAGAGCTGATCAGAAATGCAGCCAAGAGGCCCATGGTGACTCTGGACGAGCTGCAGAGATCTACAGCTCAGGTGGGGGAATCTGTCCATAGGACAACTACTAGTCGTGCACTGCACAAAGTTGGCCTTTATGGAAGAGTGGCAAGAAGAAAGCATTGTTAACAGAAAACCATAAGAAGTCCCGTTTGCAGTTTGCCACAAGCCATGTGGGGGACACAGCAAACATGTGGAAGAAGGTGCTCTGGTCAGATGAGACCAAAATGCAAAACGCTATGTGTGGCGGAAAACTAACACTGCACATCACTCTTAACACACCATCCCCACTGTCAAATATGGTGGTGGCAGCATCATGCTCTGGGGGTGCTTCTCTTCAGCAGGGACAGGGAAACTGGTCAGAGCTAATGGGCAGATGGATGGAGCCAAATACAGGGCAATCTTGGAAGAAAACCTCTTGGAGTCTGCAAAAGACTTGAGACTGGGGCAGAGGTTCACCTTCCAGCAGGACAACGACCCTAAACATAAAGCCAGGGCAACAATGGAATGGTTTAAAACAAAACATATCCATGTGTTAGCATGGCCCAGTCAAAGACCAGATCTAAATCCAATCGAGAATCTGTGGCATGATCTGAAAACTGCTGTTCACAAACGCTGTCCATCTAATCTGACTGAGCTGGAGCTGTTTTGGAAAGAATGGGCAAGGATTTCAGTCTCAAGATGTGCAAAGCTGGTAGAGACATACCCTAAAAGACTGGCAGCTGGAATTGCAGCAAAAGGTGGTTCTACAAAGTATTGACTCAGGGGGCTGAATAATTACGCACACCGCACTTTTCAGTTATTTATTTGTAAAAAATGTTTGGAATCATGTATGATTTCCGTTCCACTTCTCACGTGTACACCACTTTGTGTTGGTCTTTCACATGGAATTCCAATAAAATTGATTCATGTTTGTGGCTGTAATGTGACAAAATGTGGAAAAGATCAAGGGGGCCAAATACTTTTGCAAGCCACTGTAGATGTGAAATACTGCTAAATATCTTAATTGAATTGCATGCAGTGCATGAAGTGTTTTTTTTTTTTTTACAACTGAGTATGAAACATATGACTATGAACACTCTTTAGACAGAAATTCAGTGTGTAACAATCCACCAAACAGTAACTCAAATTCAACATAAAAGTTAGCTCTTTATGCCACTAGATTCATATTTTAAATCATCAGCTTTAATCCTAACCTGAGATATTCCAGTGTACAGTTTGGACTTTTTATTCCACCAGACAGAATTGTCACTCCTGAATTCTTTAGCTCATTGTTACTTAGGTCCAGCTCTCTTAGACTGGATGACTGGGAGCTGAGAACTGAGGACAGAGCTTCACAACTTTTCTCTGAGAGGTAGCAAAGATTCAGTCTGCAAAATAAAACATAAGGAAGAAAAGGACACCCGCTTTTAGAATCATTGTGTAGTTAGGAGCCATTACATTTAGCAATAAGTCATTGCTAGCAATCCTTATTTTCAGATGTAGGGTAGAAATCTTAAACATACAAATAATATAAAATTCTAAGAAACAACAATAAACAAATACTGTTAACCTTTATTATTTTTTAATTAGTTGATTTTGTGGATACATTCATTTTTCAGATCTATTGATTCATCCATAGATACCTGGGTGGTAAAGCAAGTCATTCTCAAGTGAGGTTGGAGATATAATCACTGTTGAGTCTTTCCTGGGGGATCCCACTGGCAGGACATGTTTGGCTAAAACTCAGAGCTTTTGATGATAGAAAGGTAGACTAACTGGTAAATTGACAGCCCCACCTTTGTGCTCAGCTCTTTCTTTACCAGAAAAAAATCGGTACCATCTCACCTCAAATCTCACCTCAGAGTTTTCAGTGTACAATGTGGAAGTTCTGCCGACAGAAGCTTAACTCCTGGATCCTTCAGCTCATTGTTACTCAGGTCCAGCTCTCTCAGACTAAAGGACTGGGAGCTGAGAACTGAGGACAGAGCTTCACAGCTTCTCTGTGAGAGGTTACAGCCACTCAGTCTGAAAAAAAATTTGTACTCACATGAAATCGCTTTATATGTTGAACCGGGACGTACAGCATACCAGCAAGATGCTAAGGGGTCAACCAGGCCTTGGTTAATAGGGGTTGCAAGCAGATCCTGGCTTATCAAACCCTGGTTCGACCCCGGGCATGGTTGGAGGTAGAGTGGGTGGAAGTTAGGTGTGTTAATGGGGACATGCATGAATATCCCATAGTGTGTTGCTGTAAGTTAAATCCAATGGCAAAATGCATTAAGTTAGCCTCCTTAGCCTTCTAATGTAGTGCTGCGCCTATAACTGAAGAAGAGGTCAGAGCTGCTATCTCATCAATGATAAATGGGAAGTCACCAGGCTTGGATGGATTCCTGATTGAGTATTATAAGAAATATATTGATATTTTAGCTCCAGTCTTGCATAAAGTTTATCTTGAAATAGGGTAATAGAGGTAAACCTTCTGGTTCCAGTCAAAAGGAGTGCCGCAGCATTCTGGACAAGCTACAATCTATGAAGAAGGATGGAGTGGAGACCAAAGTAAATGGAATTACAGTAGTCTAATCTAGAGGTCACAAAAGCATGGATACGTTTCTCAAAGCACTTCAATGTAGTGCTTGGCCTTGGAGATTTGACACAGTTGGTAAAAACTAGATTTAACTACCGAGGATACTTGTTTGTCAAACTTATGATGTTAACTCACATGGATCAGCTATTAATGGACGAGACTTTCATGATAAACCAGTGCTCAGGTATTCTAAAACTGTCTGGCAGAGGTACACAAGATGTGTGGAGCAGGTCATTTAAGACAACTTTATACCTTGCTATGGAACAACACTGTTGTACAGATTGTTGTTGTTTTTTTTATTTTTACAGTGTACTGGAAGGAATGCCTTGTCAAAGGCATACACAGGATGGGTTCAGCGGCCTGAGTGATCCTCAGTGTGTGGAAGGAACCATCTCGTGTAGAATATAATAGGTGGGAAGAAAATATGCTGAAAATGGTATCATACGTAAAATTCTTGGCTAGGATTAATGATGATATGGATGGTTTTGACAAATCGTTGAGACATGTTTTTCGCTGAGATGAATGGATTTTATTTTGGCAGCGCAATTATCTTTTGTTAAATGTTATGTTTGCTGTGTTGTTTGTTTAGGCACTCAATAATGGCACAACTTAGGAATTTGATTTTATTGTTCCTATTTTTTTCTTTTTTTGTGTATCGATATTTAGCAAGTACTGATAGTGGATCCAAAATGCAAATGTGAATTAACCATGGGATTGGATGCTGTCTTTTTTTGTTAAATGTTAAAAACAAATAAAGACTTCAATTACAAAAACAGGAAACATAATCTCAAAGAGATTATCAATCTCAAAGCAATCTCAAAGCAGGACATCCCTCTGTGGTAAATATTACATCCATGATCTGCGTGGTGTGGAACATTCTGTCAAAGAGTGACCATATAAAACAGAGTCCCTGTTAAAAGGTGTATCTTATGGAAGCTTCTGAGTAAAACATGCTTCTTTTGCTGCTCTGCTGCAATCTGATAACTTTTAGCCCAGTTGTAGAAAAGAAAAAAATTACCTCAGAGTTTCCAGTGTACAATGTGGATTCTTCAGTTCTGCAGACAAAAGTGTCACTCCTGAATCCTTCAGGTCATTATTAAGCAGGTCCAGCTCTTTCAGACTAGAAGAGTGTGAGCTCAGAACTGCGGACAGACCTTCACAGCTTCTGTCTGAGAGGTTACAGCCACTCAGTCTGAAAAATAATTTGTACTTACATGAGATCACTTTATATGTTAAACCAAGACAACAAAACGAAATTTTGATGTCCAACGTTATTAACCCTTTAAGACCTACCATAGAACCAAGTCCGCCAGAGCTTATGTTATATTTTTACATGCTGTAGTGCCATTTTTGGGAGCATTTCAAGTTGCTATACATCAATACAACCATTATAGCCCGAATTTTAATAATATGTATGCATTAAGTGCATAGTAATTACATAAATTGCAAAACAGTGCAATAAACTACAAAAAAATTGAAAATCGTTTTTGTTTTTTAACATATATTTCTAGTTAGAGAAATTTAAGAGGCTTATCCCTCAAAACTGCTAATACAAAAAAGTTGCACAAAATAGTTTCCCACCACAGGAAATTTATTTTGAGTGTATTTGTAGTTTAATTTTTGAAATACACCAATTTTTATATACTGCAGGAAAAACGAAAATAAATATTATAATGCAAATTTGTAAAAAAAAGCAGCATATGCATCAAATAAAACTATTTCCAGCAGTGCAATTTGACTTCTAAGCATCCCAGAAACGACACAGAAAGTCATAAAGTCAAACATAACTTTTAAAAACACCAATATAGGCCTATAAGGCCCTGATGGTAAAAAACTATATTTCCGCGAAAATGAAATCACTTCCGGTTTTGGGCAGGTAATGGCAGACATGCGATTCCTTTGACTACGATGACCTGGATGACTGAGAACCTTCACAGACAGACATGCGATAGTTTGTGGTGATGCCTATTCCAAAGTAGGAAATGTTACGAACAGCTGATCACATCGGCAAAGCATGTTTCTGGAATATTATGTTTCTGTTGCTGCAAGTGCTTTTTATGCAATTTTTGCAAAGCTATATGTGGAAGGAAACCGTGACCTAGGACAAGCTGATGGCATAAGATGTAAGTACAACTCCTCCAGTTTCATATGCAAAAAAAATTATTGCGCTAGCTTACGTGGTTGCAGTGTTACCGGGATTTAAAAATAGTTACGCAAAATGGAGCGTGCCCGCTCCGACCGGCTTGAAAGGGTTAAACATCTTTTTTTTTAAAAAGAAAAAGAACACTTTACGTCTGGAAAAATAAAAACAAAACATGTGGATTGTGCTTGATAAAATTAATTATATCTCTATACGTTTATTGGAAACCAGTGAGGAACTGGTATATTTAGCTCTGAGCAAAGCAATCTTATCACAGACAAACAGAAGAAAATGGTATTGAGGTATCCGTGTTGAGGTGAAAAGGAACGCCATTTATCACGTATTTCAGTTAGAATTTAAAAAAGCTGCCTCTCCTTCTTTCATGCTCTCCCCCTCCCTCTCCTGTTGGTACTTCAATCATGAAACTGATCAATGATCAGCTGATCGGCTTTTCTCTCTTGTTTGTTTATTGCCCACCTTGCACCAGAAAGATGAAACCAGTGGATTTTGCGCTAAACAACAGCAGCACGATTAAGCTTGATCAGCTGTTGTTAGAATTTATTTAATATTAATTTCTAGTATCAGCTGATGTTTGCTGGAGCCACAGCCGTAAAAGCTGCTGGTCATGATGTCGGTTTGGGTATGTGGTGAGAGGGAAACATGAAGATGAAACCAGGAGATGTCCTTACTGAATCATCAGAGCTGAACAGGAGATGGAGACACAGGTTTACCTTTTAGGTGACATGAATGAGTTGAAGGGAAGTTATGAACTGTTTCTGAGAGACAAATAACACCAGGATCCTTTTCTGAGTAGCTGACACATCGTAACTGTGCAGGGGCGGATCTAGCAACATTTTGCCAGGGGTCCAGGTAGGATTAACAGGGAAAGGAGGGCACAAAGAAATACTTTTCTTTCATATTCTCATTTAAAATATCAGTACGTGAACAGAATGCCTTTTAATAAATAATTATCTGAATCTTACAACCAAAGTGGTCATCTGATGTAAAATGTACAGAAATCATACATACAGTGGCTTGCAAAAGTATTCGGCCCCATTTGGTCTGAGTGCAGTCAGTTGCCCATAGACATTGCCTGATGAGTGCTAATGACTAAATAGAGTGCACCTGTGTGTAATCTAATGTCAGTACAAATACAGCTGCTCTGTGACACCCTCAGAGGTTGTCTAAGAGAATATTGGGAGCAACAACACCATGAAGTCCAAAGAACACACCAGACAGATCAGGGATAAAGTTATTGAGAAATTTAAAGCAGGCTTAGGTTACAAAAAGATTTCCCAAGCCTTGAACATCCCACGGAGCACTGTTCAAGCAATCATTCAGAAATTGAAGGAGTATGGCACAACTGTAAACCTACCAAGACAAGGCCGTCCACCTAAACTCACAGGCTGAACAAGGAGAGCGCTGATCAGAAATGCAGCCAAGAGGCCCATGGTGACTCTGGACGAGCTGCAGAGATCTACAGCTCAGGTGGGGGAATCTGTCCATAGGACAACTATTAGTCGTGCACTGCACAAAGTTGGCCTTTATGGAAGAGTGGCAAGAAGAAAGCATTGTTAACAGAAAACCATAAGAAGTCCCGTTTGCAGTTTGCCACAAGCCATGTGGGGGACACAGCAAACATGTGGAAGAAGGTGCTCTGGTCAGATGAGACCAAAATGGAACTTTTTGGCCAAAATGCAAAACGCTATGTGTGGCGGAAAACTAACACTGCACATCACTCTGAACACACCATCCCCACTGTCAAATATGGTGGTGGCAGCATCATGCTCTGGGGGTGCTTCTCTTCAGCAGGGACAGGGAAGCTGGTCAGAGTTGATGGGAAGATGGATGCAGCCAAATACAGGGCAATCTTGGAAGAAAACCTCTTGGAGGCTGCAAAAGACTTGAGACTGGGTCAGAGGTTCACCTTCCAGCAGGACAACGACCCTAAACATAAAGCCAGGGCAACAATGGAACGGTTTAAAACAAAACATATCCATGTGTTAGACTGGCCCAGTCAAAGTCCAGATCTAAATCCAATCCAGAATATGTGGCAAGATCTGAAAACTGCTGTTCACAAACGCTGTCCATCTAATCTGACTGAGCTGGAGCTGATTTGGAAAGAAGAATGGGCAAGAATTCTCTAGATGTGCAAAGCTGGTAGAGACATACCCTAAAAGACTGGCAGCTGGAATTGCAGCAAAAGCTGGTTCTACAAAGTATTGACTCAGGGGGATGAACAATTACGCACACCCCACTTTTCAGTTATTTATTTGTAAAAAATGTTTGGAATCATGTATGATTTTCGTTCCACTTCTCACGTGTACACCACTTTGTATTGGTCTTTCATGTGGAATTCCAATAAAATTGATTCATGTTTGTGGCTGTAATGTGACAAAATGTGGAAAAGTTCAAGGGAGCTGAATACTTTTGCAAGCCACTGTATCTACCAACAAGACAGTGTACATCACTGTCACAACAGCGTTTCTTTTTATTCAAAGGCTTTATGGCTTTTCCTATGGGTTTACCTGGTGGGCTAGTCTGGTCAAAATGCTTGGGACAATTTCTTGTCCCAGTCCAGCCCTCGACCTGGCTGTATGGTAAATGTTACTTTCGTAACATGCTTGTGGGGAACAGTCTTTCAAACAGACTACCTTTTAAAACGTGTTTATGGCAACTTCCCAGTAAAACATGCTTCATAAGGCTCTATTGCAATCTGATAGCTTTTAGCCAAACTGTCCAAAAGAGCGAAAATAAAGAAATAAAAATCCCACCTCAGAGTTTCCAGTAAACAATGTGAACTCCTCAGTTCTGCCGACAGAAGCTTAACTCCTGGATCCTTCAGGTCGTTGTTACGCAGGTCCAGCTCTCTCAGACGACAGGACTGTGACCTCAGAACTGAGCACAGAGCTTCACAGCTTCTCTCGGAGAGGTTACAGGCACTCAGTCTGAAAAACAATTTGCACTCACTTTATATGGTGAACCGGAACATAAAAAGAAACATGCAGATGTCCAATATAATGTATTTAACATTTCTAAATATCTTTAAAAGAAAAACAAAAGACAAACAGGCAATACATTTTACATGTTGAAAAAATAAAAACCAAACATGTGGATTGTGCTTGATAAAATTAATTATACTTCTATATGTTATGGGAAACCAGTGAGGAACTGGCATATTTAGTGGTATAACATCTGTACCTGCTTGCACAGGAATAAAATACTATTGGTCACTTTCCTAATTTCAGTGTCTATGATGGTATACACTTCAAATTATTTCTTATTTTTCACAATCTGGACTGTGTTTGTAGTTCCTCACTGCATCCTTCGTTTGAAATAAGACATTTTATCTCCTTCCCCTTTCCGTTCACCCTTCAATAGAAAGACCACTTTCGCTGATTGGGCAGTTTCAGGAAGCCTTCTGATAGAGCAGTTATAAAAACAAACGGTAAACTTACTATGAACATAACTTGTAGATGATTAATGCAAACAAAATGTCAACAATAATCAGAGCAGATGTCTATAAGGTAAATATAATCTTCATAATCTGTTTGTGTGTAATAATCTTTCAAACAGTGACCAGCCTACCTGATAAAATGTGTTTATGGCAGCGTCCTAGTAAAACATTCTTCATAATGCTCTAGTTTAATTCAATTTAACTTTTGGCCCAACTGTCCAAAAGAGAAAAAAAGAAATAAAAATCCCACCTGAGAGTTTCCAGTGAACAGTGTGGATTCTTAAGTCCTGCAAACAGAAATTTAACTCCTGGATCTGTCAGGACATTGTTACTCAGGTCCAGCTCTCTCAGACTAGAGGACTGCAAGCTCAGAACTGTGGACAGAGCTTCACAGCTTCTCTTTGAGAGGTTACAGTCACTCAGTCTGAAAAAAAATTTGTACTCTCATGAAAATACTTTATATACTGAACCAGGACAATAAAAAGAAATATGTTAGTACAGTAAAATTCACTTAATTTAAATAAATAAATTACAAAAAACATTTTGCTAAAGAGAAAAAAAAATGTGCAATGTGCTTGATAGAAATAATAATACGTATATTTGCAATTTCAAACCACTAAGGAACTGGTATATTTAGTGCTACTACCTCTGTACTTGCTGGCACAGACATAAAATACTGTTGGTTACTTACCTCATTCTATTGTCTATAATTACATGAAATTGGAAAGCTGTAAACCTTCTGTAAACAATATTTGTAGCTTGACAATTAAAATTTAATCTCAAAAACGATTGGAGATGGAAAAAAGTGTTATTTAGAGCAGCTTGTTTGTGGTGCACAGTTTTTGACAACTTGTAGCCCAGCTGTCACTTAAGAACACAAACAAAAAACAACAACAAATAAACAAAATAGGAATCTTACTGGCTATTTAACAAAAGCAATACAAAGTACAAGCTTTTCCTACAAACTGGATGTAATTATGGAAGTCACAACAGATACTTTTAAAAACGAAAAAAAAAAAAACGGTGCAGAATTCAAGGTTTTTTTTCACATCAAACTATGATTATGACATCAGAAATGATGTGAAAAATCACACACACACCCCACCCTAATTTCTTTGGTTTTATGGATGGAGTCCAGGTGTGTTCATCAATTCATTTAACACCTATTAAACTGTTTAGGTTGTTTAATTATTCATGACTGCGTTTTCAGAAAGGTTTCTCAAGATATTAAAATAAAGCGATGGGCACATATTTACTTACAGAGCTTTGTTGGAGGCTTTGACCACTGGCAGCAGCCTCAGAAGAGCCTCCTCTGAAGCAGAGTATTTCTTCAGGTCAAACACATCCAGATCTTTTTCTGATGACAGTAAGATGAAGACCAGAGCTGACCACTGAGCAGGAGACAGGTCATCTGTGGAGAGACTTCCTGATCTCAGGGACTGTTGGATCTCCTCCACTAGAGAACGATCATTCAGTTCATTCAGACAGTGGAACAGATTGATGCTTTTCTCTGCAGGCAGATTCTCACTGAGCTTCTCCTTGATGTACTGGACTGTTTCCTGATTGGTCTGTGAGCTACTTCCTGTCTGTGTCAGCAGACCCCGTAGGAGAGTGTGATTGGTCTGCAGTGAAAGACCCAGGAGGAAGCGGAGGAACAAGTCCAGGTGTCCATTTGGACTCTGTAAGGCCTTGTTCACAGCACTTTGGTAGAAGTGTTTCTCTGCAGATTCTCCTGTTTCAGACTTTTGGGTGGTCATTTCTTGCTCTGTCAGCAGATTGAGTCCAGAGTTGATGAAGGTAAGATGGACATGAAGAGCAGCCAGAAACTCCTGAACACTCAGATGGATGAAGCAGAACACCTTGTCCTGGTACAGTCCTCTCTCCTCTTTAAAGATCTGTGTGAACACTCCTGAGTACACTGAGGCTGCTCTGATATCGATGCCACACTCTGTCAGGTCTGATTCATAGAAGATCAGGTTTCCTTTCTGCAGCTGATCAAAAGCCAGTTTTCCCAGAGACTCCATCATCTTCCTGCTCTCTGGACTCCAGTGTGGATCTGTCTCAGCTCCTCCATCATACTTGACCTTCTTCACTTTGGCCTGAACCACCAGGAAGTGGATGTACATCTCAGTCAGGGTCTTGGGCAGCTGTCCTCCCTCTCTGGTTTCCAGCACATCCTCCAGAACTGTAGCAGTGATCCAGCAGAAGACTGGGATGTGGCACATGATGTGGAGGCTTCGTGATGTCTTGATGTGGGAGATGATCCTGCTGGCCTGCTCCTCATCTCTGAATCTCTTCCTGAAGTACTCCTCCTTCTGTGGGTCAGTGAACCCTCTGACCTCTGTCACCATGCCAACACAGTGTTACGGGTTCAGAAATTGAGGATGAGAGTAAAACAATGATGGTCCAGAAGAGGTCAATCAAACAATTGATTTTAATGAATACACGCAGCGTGGAGAGGTGCAAACTGCAAAGCAGTTGTACATCTCTACCCAAAATACACTCTAGATTGCTTTTATAACATCAGGGTATTGTAACGCCCCTTCTTGCGTTTACAAGCACATAATTTGCATGTACAGAACATTCATGTATTTTAAGAATTAACTGCAACATAGAGGTTCCTCTTTCTGGCATCCTCTTAAGAATATGGTGATGATCTAAGGCCTTTGAGGTCACCATGGACTGGACATCCTTCCGTCACCTGTAACTAAGCAAACTCAAATACCACAAGAAGCTGAATACATTCAGGCCTTTGCTCAGGTACTATTTTACTGTAACAATATACTCAGCATATGAGTTATGATACATATATATTTAACTCAATCATTTTAAAGTAGTTATAACTGCACCTGTAATAAACATGTTAATATTTGATTAGGATAACCCCTATAATATAAATTATAACATAATGCCAGCAGCTTCAATAAACACTTTGATGAAATGATACTTAATGCAATGATAAGATGATGGTTATGTAAAATAATCCCTGTAATTCCACAATTCCCCCTTTTGACGTCTTCCAAAGACGTCACTACACTATTCCCAGGTCCACTACCTTCGCTCTGACCCTCTCTAGCCGCCCCCTGACTCAGCAAATCCGACAATAACCTCCTGTCCTCTAGGTGGTCCAGCAATAAAACACCAGCTCCCACTTGAAAACACTTCATGCTTAAGTGGTCTCCGCTCCTTTTCTGGGTCCCTCTCTAGTGGAAATCTTCTCCTGTAAGGGATAGAAAACAAACAACCTTTCTCTGCTACACCTTACTAACCCACTGTGTTCATCTCAGGTTCCTGTCATTATTCAAAGTTGGTTCCCAATATCATATCAGGCAAAATCACAAACCCTACTGCCACGTCTGCTTTGTTAAGCTCTTCAGTTAGACTCTGTACCGGTTTGCCAATCTGTGTGTACATGTCTCTACACTTTTAATGTCTAAATGCACATCTGGATGTATGTGCACTTGTAAATCTATCTGCATCTATGAGTCAATGATTTGTCAGATATAAGGCGTTAATGTGAGAAATGTTTCCTGACTATTAACTCCTGATACTCGAGGAACTTTCCTGTTTGCCGAACTTCCTAGGTTTGGCCTTTTACACTTTTACTAAAGAAATTTTAACAGAGCCCAAAGAGATTTTTATTTTACTCCTGTGCTTGACAGGTTAAGCGAAGTTGTTTTTTGTTTTGTTTTGAAATTTTCTCTTCTGTGTGTGTGTGTGTGTACATAAGTAAGAATATGATAATCAACATAAGATCCCTGGTTTGCAAATGATTTTCTGCCGCCGCTGCAGGGCAACATCATGTGGTGGTGAGTCTATGTTGGCTAGTTTAATGCAAATATGTAACAGTTGCTTCATTACATTGCCCACTCAGAGTTGCGCAGTTTCAAAGTATGTGGAGAGTTCAATACACATTTCTTGGCTAATTATTTTCCCAATAAAAGTGAAATCACACATTACATTTGATTTTACTTATGTATTATCCTGTTCTGGGCTCTATCCATTATATTAACTTTATTTAATCTCAATACTCTTTATGTGTGTGAGCAACGCTTGTAGTTTTATTAAACACAACCCAAGTAAAATGCACACCATCCCCATGTCAGCCTAAATCTCCGCTAAAAAGCACACTTCAAAATTTTCTATCTGGATTTACGCCTCTTTTGGCTTCAAGCATATACATAACATGCAAAAATTACTGTTAATGCCCGTTAGACAAGTTTCCATTATCTACAACATTTTGTTTCACCCGGCTCACCTTCACACATTTCCTGTTCGCTTATTGCATATTTATCTTTAACACCTTTTACCTCAGTAGTTGCTAAGCAGAAACAAAGCAACCTGTGGTCCACTTTTACCCTGTAAAATAAACCCCTGTTATGATTGTGTCTGTAAGCATGTTTTGCATTCATTCATTACACTCCCCGCCATTCCTACAAGTTAGGAGCTGTAAAGTTGAAAGCTACATCAAGTCCAGGCCTCTGGCCTGGCCTATATTTAAATCATGTGTGTTTGTAAGCGTGCGTGCAATTCACCTGCTATGTTCTCATCATCCCTCAACATGTATCACCTGGACACTCTCACCAGTGAAGCTTAAAACCCTCTTGGATAGAACATCAACTCTAAACAAGCACAGTTATGCATTGTGTATAAAATTAACTCAACCTCATGGTAACCTACCTAAGTACCTGTCTTAAGAGAGACCTCTGCACAGCTCAGACGCCAGTTGCAAGAGCTCTTTAACATTAGAATCATCAGCTGTGACTTATGTAGTGTTATTTCGGTACTTTATACTTCACACATTTTTGAACGTTGTTTATATGGGGAGTTCCTCTTTTTGTGTCTATATTTATTAATATACCTTGTGCACTAAAGCTTCCTGTTTTTCAGTCTGGCTTAGCACTCGTCTGTGAATACAAACTGGCCTCTACAAGCCTTCATTAGCAGATACACATTACAAATACTTCATATATACAGAGAAAAACCCAATAATCCACATTTCACTATTTTGTTCTTTGGTTCAGATTTGGATTCTGTATTGTTCTTCATTTGTTATTATTTATGTTTAGATTGTTTATTGCTAGTCTTGGTTTGTTGTTGTCTGTTTGGGAGCTGACATAGTCTCTATAAATGAACTTCTTTTGGTAGAGTAGCATCAGGAGAGAAGCTCCAGAGAGGCATCTTCCATGTTAAACACTAAAATATAACAAAAGAGATCTTCTCAACGTGTTGTATATTTTTAATATTTCCTTATTATTTTGTCATAAAATAAATCACCCAAATAACTTAAGCTGTGTGACAGCACCTTTGCCACGCCAGGCTGTGAACTGCCCTAAATCTACTTGCTACACCCCTTTTCACCTAGTTTAATTTTTTTCAATCCTAATTTAAACTATTCCTGACTTCCCTCAATGCACACTGTAAAGTGTAAAAGATACAATTAGCTTTCTCCTGGTAAAAGGTCCTACATTATTTTCTCTACCTTTGGAAACATCCTCTATCGAGTTAACCCATTTCATTTTTCAAACTTAGGCCTGATTTCTTCGCCCCTTTAACGGGTAGCGCATATCCGGTCTGAACACTGTGTTTGGGCAATTTACGAATTGTTGCAGGATTTCTATGTTATGTAAAGTTCCTCTCATCCCTTTTATGCTTCCATTATAACCTGTGTCTAACAAGCTTTTGATCTTCTTTGTAATATAAACAACTCGGCGTATTTGTGCTCTGTTCTTCTCCTTTCTCTCGTCTGATCATCTCAAGTACGTCCTGTACCAAATTTGCTTCCTCTTTTCAAGTCCCACATTTAATTACAAGCTCAAACATATTTGCCCTATATTGCTGTCTCAACGTGTTTCCTGTCAACTTAACAGAGTTATTCTCAAACTCAGAGCTGAGGTTCCCCTTTTCTAAGTCTGTCTGTTCTACAAGAGAGCAAGTCGGTAAACAAGTTTATCATCACAAAGGTTATTAGGCAAAGGTCACGTAGACATTTGCTTAGTACCCCTAAAAGAGCACCTTTCATGTAGCTAATCGCATATGTTAACACCCCCCTTTTTGTGACACATCTCATGTGTTACAAACTCAAAATCCTTCACTCAAGCTTAGGAAATTAAAAGAAAAAGGTTAGTCCTATCATATTAGGCATACATGCTCCGGCCCTTCAAACCTGTATTTAAGGAATGAAATCAAATTAATCATCATGTCAAATCCTTTCTTGGCTCCATCCACAGCCTGCATCCTTGAAACGTCCTATAAACAAAAGCCTGTGTGTTAACCAGAACATCACCTTTTATACTCAGTTTCTCCACTGATGATCCAACCTGTGTTATAACCCAAAATAAACTTACACAGAACAGTTATTGATCATGTGTCCCCTCCGTTCATGGTAACTTAAGTTACATCAATGTTTCCCTTTTAGCATTTAGCATTCTATAATGTAATAACATAATCCAACCCCAGTAAATAATTTTCTCAACGCACACATCAATATCCCAAAATCAACATCCCCAGATTTAAGTCTCCCAGTTGTCCTGTTTGTCAACCTGTTATTTATTTCCCTCTTGGTCCCATCACTCACATTCACTCCCATGCATTCACACGTGATATTTTTGCTGATCTGCAGCCTTCCGCGCACGTCATCAGATGCTCCACATCAGCAAAATGAGCTCAATCATTTGTTTTATTTCGTTGTCCTTTTTAGGAAAATAGTTCTCTATACTTTTAACTGGATTGAATCGATCAATCCATTTTTAGACAGAGACTTGCCGCCAATCAGTCTCTGATTGTAATCAATTATAATTCTGTAATGCCCACCTGATTTTCGTACTTGGTAATTTTGTCAACGCCGTCCGTTCACTCTCTTCCAGGCCTGCTTAGAACAAAATGAAAAAGAGAGCTGATTATTAGCTCATCAAAGTACAAAACAAAATCACCTGACAGGTTTTTTCTAAGTGCACTGTTATAAAAACTATGGGCCCTTTTAGACATGTCCATGTTTATCAAAACTCCCTCTATTAAAATGAAAAACAACAGCCCCAAAAAATCTTAAACCATCTTAAATTTCACCCATTCAACGCACTGAAAACCTTGTCCAAACTGCACCGTTTTACACACAACCATGTCCCCTTAGACACTTCACCATACTTAGATTCAGCCTAAAATATAAACACGTTATAACAATGTGTCAACACTAAATTATAAATTTCTTGTCCAAATCTGCACCTTCAACAGAAATGCATGTTGAAACCTTAACACCTTATTGAATTATTTTCATTTTCTTTCTATACTAATCACTTGTTTTGATCACTCAGTGCAAAAGCACTGCTAAGTCACCCTTTTAAACTAGTTTAATCCGTTTATTCAACATTCACACCATTCTATCACTCATACAAGTAGCAAGCCGATCTTCATTTTATGTATGTTTGTGTGTGCTATTTTGCATATATGGCTTCACAGTCTCACAGACACTTTCCCATTCTCCAGTTAAAGAGTCAGTTTTCTCCGTCCCCCAATCACTAACCCAAATTTTACTTCCCCACCTTAAATCACAGCCCTGCTGGTCTTCCACCACCAGTTAGGGCTTGCTGTCAGGTTCCTGGACACTGTGAACAATTCAACCAGAAACTTGCCTTAACATATCCATTCATGTTAGCCTGTAGTTTCATCCGACTCCTGGATCTGGAGAATTGGTCCAGGTCTGCTTGCCCCTAAAAATAACAAACTAAAACATTTTCATTATTATCACGGACGCCTAAACGACCCATTTCTCTTTTTCTAGTCAAAAATACCAATTATGCCATGTATGTAAGCGTGTTCTTCCTTGCGTTATGTGGTCATGTAAATGCAGTGTAAGCTGTTTTCTTCATTGCATCCTTATATATTCATTGCATTTTCATGTATTCATATTTAATTTATGCATCTTTTCACTGAGCTCTAGATTCAAACTATCTCACTTCTGATTCGTTTCAAAAATAATCTCACATGTAACAATTGGTATATGTGTGTTTTCTATTCATTAAGGTAATAACAATTATTTCTTTCATTATTCTTACCTTTTCTAATGTTTACCTCTTTGTTATGCTATGGTGGACATCCCTAAACAATTCATGAGTTCAGGTTTCAATTTTCAATCCAATTATATCCTATATTCTCGCAGTCAAACTCGTCCAGCTTCATCTCTCACTGGTCCTCTCTGCACAATGTCCTGTTCGTGCTTCAAAGCTCCCGCAAACACAGTCTCAACTCAGCTGCTGTCTTCTTCTCTGTTTCTTTACAGTCTTTCTTTCAGATTAAGTCCCAGCATGGCAAAATATCACTCAATGTCCAGTGCTCTTCCACAATTCTTTATCCCACTGTTCAACTGCCCAGCCTGTATTTTCACAGTACATCTTGCATTACTCTTACATGCTGCTGCTGGTCGTCAGTCGTCATCAGTGTTAATGGATCAGTGGCACTGTCGTTTGCCTGCTGTATTCAAGTCCACGATGTTCTGTCGGTCTTCATCAGGCGATTGACTGTCCTTTGAACTTCTTCTCCGCTTCAGGGACAAAGTGAGAGATCCAGCCGCACAATTTCGAGCCAAAACTGGCTTATTCTCCCAATTCTTTTAATCTACTTTTCTGCTGCTGAACTCAAGGTTGCAAAGTTGAAAGACGCCCACCTGTATTGACACCCTAAACCATATAATTAGTAATATATGCATTTTTCCTTAAAGGCTTCATTTGCTTCATCTTCTTAGAATTTAACTCTGTCCATTTCTCTGGGTGCTCCCCTGACATCATCAGTCACACACACACCTTCCTGTCACACACACAGCAGCACAGTATTTCCTATTTCTCTTTCCTGTTTCTACCGATTAATCAAACACTTGTTTTTTCATATTTACAGTCTACAAACCCTCTTTAGTTTTACTAAGTCTTGGTCTAAAAACAATACACCTTCATTTCCCTCACACACATTTAAACCGAGCTCTTTCACACATCCAAACAATTAAGCAAGTGTATATGCTTATGTGTTTTGAACTGAGAGAAAAAGACACTCAACCTCTCATACCATCACTCATGCATTTCTTGAATTAAAATCACTTTCAAACTTTAAAACATCCTACTTTACATCACAAAAGAAATATATTTCATACACACTTTTAAATGTTCTAACCTCTTTCAGACGCCCTAAATCGTCTCACACGCACTGCCTTTCTCTCTCTCAAACTTCCCCTTTTCACTTACTCAGACAAATCACCCAGTCACTCAAATCAAATACTGACAGCATTCACACAATTAAAATCACTCGAAATACGCTTTCATACGAGTATTTTAAACATGCCTTTCATAATCAGAAAGAGCAAGTCAAAAGAAAAAAGAAAAAGAAAACTGAAACCTCTCATAACATCACTGAAGGTCAAATATCTTCATAGACCCAAAAGTAAGCATATTATTTCCCTAGTCAAAAGTCAAACCGTTACTCACAGTAATTTTAATCTCACAGCCTTTGTGTTTTGAAACTAAAAAGAGGAAGGAACAACGCCCAATTTAAACTGCGCATGTTGTCACTCAACAACACACACACAGAAAATGTAACTGTATATATTATCTCAAACTGAAACAAAACCCATCTAAAAATCCTAAAACATCTTACTTGACACCCCAAAACACACATAAACACAGACATCTTTATTAATTAAATTATCTCAAATTCAATTTCAGTTCTCAGAACCCAGGTAACGGTCTTAAGTATCAACAGTTTATGTATCCTATCTCAAAACCCATAAAAAGTCATACAGTCATGGCAAGAAATAAAACTTTACTTACATATTGTAATAAACAAAACCAGCGTACATGCATCAGCAATGTCTAGCAATCTCTATAAACTTCCTCATACTCTATTGACCTCTCAGCTGCCTTATTTGCATTCTCACACACACACACAGTCTAAAAATAATACCAGCCTGACTCACAGACTCAGACAAGTCTCTTAATATATTTACACAGACGTCCTATGATTACAACTGCCCAGATTTTAGGCTTCTCATTCCAAAACCTACACAATTTAGACAATTTTAAATTAACCCTCCAAGGGACAAACTCCCTGAGTTTTTGTGATCAATTTAACCAGTCTCGGCCCCGGACCGTGGTCACATATCTAAGACCCTACACAATTTAAAAGCATCAATCAACTCAACCCGAAAAGCCCCGTTATGTGGACACCCCACATCCCAGGCTTCCCCGAAGTTTTAAGTTAAAAGGTAGACGCCCGAAACCCGGTTTCTACTGACCAAAAAAGTGCAAACCACCGCCCCGGACGGCAAACTGACCCAGTCAGTGGCCTATTTTGGAGTTTCCCAAGTTCTCCACGAAAGGCCAAGTCGGACTATCCCTATCCAAGGAAGATCGGCGTCCTCAGGAAATTTGGAGCGTCACCTCCGAGAAATGCACTTGTTAGACTCCCAGAGTCCCGCTCTATACAATTTAATTATTTTGAAGACACCCCAAAAATCACAAACCCACCATATCGGTGTCCAAGCCCGGCTTTATATTCAATTGAGACTTTAATGTCACAAACTTCACCAATTACCTATTATTCTAAATTCTCTTTATCCTAAATCCTCTTTATTCTTATTCCTTTGGGACTTTAACCCGGTACCTTTAGTGAGACTCTAACTCACTTTTACTCTTTTTCTTATCATTACTTCAACTTCAACTTCTCATGAGATTTTCACCAAAACCAAAACAGACCTTTACCAGTAATTTTCAGTGAGTAGACTTTCAATTTTGTCAGAACCAATTCAGCACTGTTTGGAAATAATTCAACAGGTAGTGCCTTACCTTTGAATAAGCCGGCTTATGTCCACTCACTTCGACCACTGACTCGTGTCTGCCTGTTTGAGCACCTTGGACCCTCTCAGTCTCAACCTCCAACTTTTCTCCCTCAACCGGCCAATGCACCAAATGTTACGGGTTCAGAAATTGAGGATGAGAGTAAAACAATGATGGTCCAGAAGAGGTCAATCAAACAATTGATTTTAATGAATACACGCAGCGTGGAGAGGTGCAAACTGCAAAGCAGTTGTACATCTCTACCCAAAATACACTCTAGATTGCTTTTATAACATCAGGGTATTGTAACGCCCCTTCTTGCGTTTACAAGCACATAATTTGCATGTACAGAACATTCATGTATTTTAAGAATTAACTGCAACATAGAGGTTCCTCTTTCTGGCATCCTCTTAAGAATATGGTGATGATCTAAGGCCTTTGAGGTCACCATGGACTGGACATCCTTCCGTCACCTGTAACTAAGCAAACTCAAATACCACAAGAAGCTGAATACATTCAGGCCTTTGCTCAGGTACTATTTTACTGTAACAATATACTCAGCATATGAGTTATGATACATATATATTTAACTCAATCATTTTAAAGTAGTTATAACTGCACCTGTAATAAACATGTTAATATTTGATTAGGATAACCCCTATAATATAAATTATAACATAATGCCAGCAGCTTCAATAAACACTTTGATGAAATGATACTTAATGCAATGATAAGATGATGGTTATGTAAAATAATCCCTGTAATTCCACAACAGTCAGGAGGGATCTGATTGGCTGCTGCAGGACGTGTGGTTATCCAGAGACGAGCAGAGGGAAGCAGTTTCCCCCTGATGAGGTTTATCAGCAGCACATCCACTGAGGTGGACTTTCTAGAGTCAGTTAGGATTGTAGTTTTGTGGAAGTCCAGAGGAAGTCGACACTCATCCAGACCATCAAAGATGAACACAACCTGGAAGTCTTCAAAGCTGCAGATTCCTGCTTCTCTGGTTTCAGTAAAGAAGTGATGAACAAGTTCCACCAAGCTGAACTTTTCCTCTTTCAGCACATTCAGCTCTCTGAAAGTGAATGGAAATATGAACTGGATGTCCTGGTTGGCTTTGTCTTCAGCCCAGTCCAGGGTGTATTTCTGTGTTAAGACTGTTTTCCCAATGCCAGCCACTCCCTTTGTCAGCACTGTTCTGATTGGTTCATCTCTTCCAGGTGAGGCTTTAAAGATGTCTTCTTGTCTGATTGTTGTTTCTGGTCTGTCTGGTTTCCTGGATGCTGTTTCAATCTGTCTGACCTCATGTTCATCATTGACCTCTGCAGTCCCTCCCTCTGTGATGTAGAGCTCTGTGTAGATCTGATTCAGAAGGGTTGGGTTTCCTGCTTTAGCAATGCCCTCAAACACACACTGGAACTTCTTCTTCAGAGTAGATTTAAGTTCATGATGACAAATTGCAGCAAGATGTTCTGAATAACAACAAAAATACAACATCGACAATCAATTCATGTTGTTTGCAAAATTCTCATGAGAATTTCAATCTAATTCAATTCAATTTTATTTATATAGCGCCAAATCACAACAACAGACGCCTCAAGGCGCTATATATTGTACAGTAGATCCTACAATCATAGATACAGATAACCCAACAATCATATGACCCCCTATGAGCAAGCACTTTGGCGACAGTGGGAAGGAAAAACTCCCTTTTAACAGGAAGAAACCTCCAGCAGAACCAGGCTTAGGGAGGGGCGGGGCCATCTGCTGCGACTAGCTGGGGTGAGAGAAGGAAAACAGGATAAAGACATGCTGTGGAAGAGAGACAGAGATTAATAACAGATATGATTCGATGCAGAGAGGTCTATTAACACATAGTGAGTGAAAAAGGTGAATGGAAAGGAAAAACTCAATGCATTATGGGAATCTCTGTCAGCCTACGTCAATTGCAGCATAACTAAGGGAGGATTCAGGGTCACCTGGTCCAGCCCTAACTATATGTTTTAGCAAAAAGGAAAGTTTGAAGCCTAATCTTGAAAGTAGAGATAGTGTCTGTCTCCCGAATCCAAACTGGAAGCTGGTTCCACAGAAGAGGGGCCTGAAAACTCAAGGCTCTGCCTCCCATTCTACTTTTAAAATACTCTAGAAACAACAAGTAAGCCTGCAGTGCGAGAGTGAAGTGCTCTAATAGGGTGATATGGTACTACAAGGTCATTAAGATAAGATGGGGCCTGATTATTTAAGACCTTGTATGTGAGGAGCAGGATTTTGAATTCAATTCTGGATTTAACAGGAAGGCAAGCCAATAGTTCCAGTCAGGACTCTTTCTGGAGCATTTTGGATTAACTGAAGGCTTTTCAGTGAGTTTTTAGGACTTCCTGATAATAGTGAATTACAGTAGTCCAGCCTGGAAGTAATAAATGCATGAACTAGTTTTTCAGCATCACTCTGAGACAGGATATTTCTAATTTTAGAGATGTTGCGCAAATGGAAGAAAGCAGTCTTACATATTTGTTTAATATGTGCGTTGAAGGACATGTCTTGGTCAAAAATTACTCCAAGGTTCCTCACAGCGTTACTGGAGTCCAAGGTAATGCCATCCAGAGTAAAAATCTGGTTAGATACCATATTTCTAAGATTTTCAGGGTCGAGTACAACAACCTCAGTTTAATCTGAATAAGAAGCCGAAAGTTAGTGGCCATCCAGGTCTTTATGTCTTTAAGACGACATTACTGCACTTTAACTAATTGGTGTGTGTTACCTGGCTTCATGGACAGACAGAGTTCTGTTTCATGTGCATAGCAGTGAAAATGTATCCTGTGTCTTCTAATGATAGTGCCTAAGGCAAGCATGAATAATGTAAAAAGAATTGGTCCTAGCACTGAACCCTGTGGAACACCATAGCTGACCTTAGTGTGTGAAGAGGACTATTAGATAGATATGATACAAAACACTGCAGCGCCGTACCTGTAATACCTACAGCATGTTCTAATCGCTCTAATAGATCAACAGTATCAAACGCTGCATTAAGGTCTAGAACAGGGGTGGGCAATTCCAGGCCCCGAGGGCCGGTGTCCCTGCAGGTTTTAGATCTCACCTTGGGTCAACACACCTGAATCACATGATTAGTTCGTTACCAGGCCTCTGGAAAACATCAGGACATGTTGAGGAGATAATTTAGCCATTTAAATCAGCTGTGTTGGTTCAAGGACACATGTAAAACCTGCAGGGACACCGGCCCTCGGTGCCCACCCCTGGTCTAGAAGGACAAGCACAGAGATGAGTCCACTGTCAGAGGCCATAAGAAGATCATTTGTAACCTTCACTAAAGCTGTTTCTGTGCTGAGATGAGCTCTGAAACCTGACTGAAACTCTTCAAATAAGCCATTCCTCTGCAGATGATCTGTTAGCTGTTTGACAACTACTCTTTCAAGGATTTTTGATATGAAAGGAAGGTTGGAGATTGGCCTATAATTAGCTAAGACAGCTGGGTCTAGAGATGGCTTTTTAAGTAAAGGTTTTCAATTCAATTCAATTCAATTCAATTTTATTTATATAGCGCCAAATCACAACAAAAGTCGCCTCAAGGCGCTTTATATTGTACAGTAGATAGCACAATAATAAATACAGAGAAAAACCCAACAATCATATGACCCCTATGAGCAAGCACTTTGGCGACAGTGGGAAGGAAAAACTCCCTTTAACAGGAAGAAACCTCCGGCAGAACCAGGCTCAGGGAGGCGGCCATCTGCTGCGACCGGTTGGGGTGAAAGAAGGAAAACAGGATGAAAGACATGCTGTGGAAGAGAGACAGAGATTAATAACAGATATGATTCGATGCAGAGAGGTCTATTAGCACATAGTGAGTGAGAAAGGTGACTGGAAGGAAAAACTCAATGCATCATGGGAATCCCGGCAGCCTACGTCTATTGCAGCATAACTAAGGGAGGATTCAGGGTCACCTGGTCCAGCCCTAACTATATGCTTTAGCAAAAGGAAAGTTTTAAGCCTAATCTTGAAAGTAGAGATAGTGTCTGTCTCCCGAATCCAAACTGGAAGTTGGTTCCACAGAAGAGGGGCCTGAAAACTGAAGGCTCTGCCTCCCATTCTACTTTTAAATACTCTAGGAACAACAAGTAGGCCTGCAGAGCGAGAGGCTTAAGTGCTCTAATAGGGTGATATGGTACTACAAGGTCATTAAGATAAGATGGGGTTGATTATTTAAGACCTTGTATGCGAGGAGCAGGATTTTGAATTCAATTCTGGATTTAACAGGAAGCCAATGAAGGAAGCCAAAACAGGAGAAATATGCTCTCTCTTTCTAGTCCCTGTCAGGACTCTTGCTGCAGCATTTTGGATCAGCTGAAGGCTTCTCAGCGAGTTTTAGGACTTCCTGATAATAGTGAATTACAGTAGTCCAGCCTGGAAGTAATAAATGCATGAACTAGTTTTTCAGCATCACTCTGAGACAGGATATTTCTAATTTTAGAGATGTTGCACAAATGGAAGAAAGCAGTCTTACATATTTGTTTAATATGTGCATTGAAGGACATGTCCTGGTCAAAAATGACTCAAGGTTTCTCACAGTGTTACTGGAGGCCAAGGTAATGCCATCCAGAGTAAGAATCTGCTTAGATACCATATTTCTAAGATTTTCAGGGCCGAGTACAATAACCTCAGTTTTATCTGAATTAAGAAGCAGAAAGTTAGCGGCCATCCAGGTCTTTATGTCTTTAAGACATTCCTGCAGTTTAACTAATTGGTGTGTGTTACCTGGCTTCATGGATAGATAGAGCTGCGTGTCATCTGCATAGCAGTGAAAATTTATGCTATGTCTTCTAATGATGTTGCCTAGGGAAGCATGTATAATGTAAATAGAATTGGTCCTAGCACTGAACCCTGTGGAACACCATAATTGACCTTAGTGTCTGAAGAGGACTCTCCATTTACATGTACAAACTGGAGTCTATTAGATAGATATGATACAAACCACTGCAGTGCAGTACCTGTAATACCTACAGCATGTTCTAATCGCTCTAATAGGATATTATGGTCAACAGTATCGAACGCAGCACTGAGGTCTAGCAGGACAAGCACAGAGATGAGTCCACTGTCAGAGGCCATAAGAAGATCATTTGTAACCTTCACTAAAGCTGTTTCTGTGCTGTGATGAGCTCTGAAACCTGACTGAAACTCTTCAAATAAGCCATTCCTCTGCAGATGATCTGTTAGCTGTTTGACAACTACTCTTTCAAGGATTTTTGATATGAAAGGAAGGTTGGAGATTGGCCTATAATTAGCTAAGACAGCTGGGTCTAGAGATGGCTTTTTAAGTAAAGGTTTAACTACAGCCACCTTGAAGGCCTGTGGTACATAGCTGATTATTAGAGATAGGTTGATCATATTTAAGATCGAAGAATTAATTAATGGCAGGACTTCTTTGAGCAGTTTTGTAGGAATGGGGTCTAAAAGACACGTTGATGGTTTGGAGGAATTAATTATTGAAGTTAACTCAGAAAGATCAATTGGAGAAAAAGAGTCTAACTTAACATCAATGGTACTAAAAGTAGCTGTAGATAATATTACATTTGTGAGATGATTATGGGTTATTTTTTCTCTAATGATTTAAATTTTATTTGTGAAGAAGTTCATGAAGTCATTACTAGTTAACGTTAAAGGGATGGTTGGCTCAACAGTGCTCTGACTGTTTGTCAGCCTGGCTACAGTGCTGAAGAGAAACCTGGGGTTGTTCTTATTTTCTTCAATCAGTGACGAATAGTATTTCTCCAGGCTAAATGATGATCCTCTAAATTTGTGACACGCCATTTCCTCTCCAGCTCACGAGTTATCTGCTTTAGGCTACGTGTTTGAGAATTATACCACGGAGTCAGGTACTTCTGATTTGAGGCCTTAGTTTTCACAGGAGCTACAGTATCCAGAGTCGTACGTAGTGAGGAGGTAAAATTATTAACAAGATAATCGACCTCTGTTGGGGTAGCGTTCAGATAGCTGCTCTGCTCTATGTTGGTACAGGGCATTGAAGATGATAACAGTGGGTGGATTATATTTTTACACTTAGTTACAGCACTTTCAGAAAGACATCTACTGTGATAAAGTCTACTCTCCACTGCTGTGTAATCAATTATTGTAAATGTTATCAGGAAATGATCAGACAGCAGAGGGTTTTCAGGAAACACTGTTAAATGTTCAGTTTCTATACCATATGTTAAAACAAGATCTAGAGTGTGATTAAAGTGGTGGGTGGGTTCTTTTACATTTTGAGAGAAGCCAATTGAGTCTAATAACAGATTAAATGCCATGTTGAGGCTGTCATTTTAGCATCTACATGGATGTTAAAATCACCCACAATAATTATTTTATCTGAGCTGAGCACTAAATCAGATAAAAAGTCTGAGAAATCAGAGAGAAACTCTGTGTAAGGCCCAGGTGGACGATATATGATAACAAGTAAGACTGGTTTCTGAGTTTTACAGCTGGGGTGGACGAGGCTAAGCATCAGGCTTTCAAATGAATTAAAAGTCTGTCTTTGTCTTTCGTTAATTAATAGACTGGTGTGAAAAATTGCTGCCACACCGCCCCTCGGCCTGTGCTTCGAGGTTTCTGGTAGTTAGAATGACTCGGGGTGTTGATTCATTTAAACTAACATAATCATCCGGCTGCAACCAGGTTTCTGTAAGGCAAAGTAAATTGATTTGTTGATCAATTATTAAGTCATGTACTAACAGAGACTTGGAGGAGAGAGACCTAATATTTAATAATCCACATTTCATTGTTTTACTCTTTGGTTCAGATGTGGATACTGTATTGTTCTTTCTTTGTGATTTTTATGTTTAAGTTGTTTATTGCTGGTTTTAGTTTGTTTTTTGTCTTTTGGGAGCTGACACAGTCTCAATGGAGATGGGTTTTTGGGGGTAGCAGGAGGAGAGAAGCTGCAGAGAGGCGTGTAAGACTGCAACTCTGCTTCCTGGTCCCAACTCTGGATAGTCATATTTTGGGGGTTTAATAAATTTGTCCATATTTCTAGAAATGAGAGCTGCTCCATCCAAAGTGGGATGGATGCCGCTCTCCTAACAAGACCAGGTTTCCTCCAGAAGGTTTGCCAATTATCTATGAAGGCCACATCGTTTCTGGGACACCACTCAGACAGCCAGCAATTTAAGGAGAACATGTGGCTAAACATGTCACTCCTGGTCTGATTGGGGAGGGGACCAGAGAAAACTACAGAGTCCGACATTGTTTTGGCAAAGTTACACACCGATTCAATATTGATTTTAGTGACCTCCGATTGGCGTAACGGGTGTCATTTCTGCCGACGTGAATTATGATCTTACTGTATTTACGTTTACCCTTAGCCAGCAGTTTTAAATTTCCTTCAATGTCGCCTGCTCTGGCCCCTGGAAGACAATTGACTATGGTTGCCGATGTCTCTAGCTTCACATGTCTGAGAGCAGAATCACCAATTACCAGAGTTTGACCCCCGGCGGGTGTGTCGCAGAGTGGTGAAAAACGGTTAGACACATGAACAGGTTGGTGCTGTACCTGGGGCTTCTGTTTAAGACTATGCTTCCTCCTCACCGTCACCCAGCCCCCCTCTTTCCCCAGCTGCTTGGGGTATGCCGTTACCTTCTGCTGCACCAGCTACAGAGGCCTGGTTAGCTACGGGTGTATCAAGGGTGCGAAGCCGAGTCTCCAGTTCAGTAATTCTGGCCTCCAGAGCTGCAAATATGCTACATTTGTTACAAGTATCATTACTGCTAAAGAAGGCCGAGGAGTAACTAAACATCTGACACAATGAGTAGGAAAGCGCAGGAGGGACAGGTGTTAATAATACGGGTAATACTACAGGTAATTTCCCCGTAGGGAAATTACTCCTCTGCATTTAACCCATTCACCCCAGTGAAGCAGTGGGCAGCCACTAATGCAGCGCCCGGGGAGCAGTGTGTAGGGAGGGTACCTTGCTCAGGGGTACCTCAGAGTACCTGTTCAGTGGAGTCGAACCCCCGACCTTCCGATAATAGGGCAACCACTGTACCTACTGAGCTATCAGTGCCCTACTGAGCTATCCCTGTC
Organism: Oreochromis aureus; assembly: GCF_013358895.1. Lineage (NCBI taxonomy): Eukaryota > Metazoa > Chordata > Actinopteri > Cichliformes > Cichlidae > Oreochromis > Oreochromis aureus. Next base: position 132,522,106 of record NC_052944.1, on the reverse strand, counting down.
CTGTTTTGGAGGAAGGTTCAGAGGAGGGTGGAGATTGTTACCATCATGGCTCATCCGGTCAAGATGAGAATGAACAGTCACTTTAATACAACAATTACGGCTTTTTTTTTTTAGGCAGAACAAAATGGCCTGCATTTGTATAGCGCTTTACTCAGTCCCTAAGGACCCCTTTACACTACATTCAGTCATCCACCCATTCACGCACACATTCACACACTGGTGATGGCAAGCTACATTGTAGCCACAGCTGCCCTGGGGCGCACTGACAGAGGCGAGGCTGCCGGACACTGGCGCCACCGGGCCCTCTGACCACCACCAGTAGGCAAACATGGGGTTAGTATCTTGCCCAAGGATATTTGGCATGCAGCCAGGAGGCAGCCTGGGATCGAACCACCGACCTTCTAATTAGTGGCTGACCTGCTCTGCCACCTGAGCTACAGCCACCCACCCAGAACAATGTTCTGTTTGATGAGGGTAAATAAGGGTTTATTAGAGGTGCCTCGACTTTGCTGAGGTCTGAGTTATTGCAAAAATAGAAGAGATGAAGAAAAGTTAAAGGGCTCTAAGATTCGTGAGGAGAAAGCGTGCTAAAAAAAAAAAAAAAAAAAAAAAGAGGTCACTATGGTAGAAAGATTTCTTATTTACACATTTAAGTAAAAGTTAAAGGATCAAGATTTTAGTTTGAGGTCTTGTCGGAAGAGGCCATGATGCTAGCGAGTTTGCTACGAGCTAAGCTAAGGTAACAAAACAGTAAAGACACAGTGATTGAATACTTTTCTTTAAATTAGGGAGTGAGTACACAGAGTGTGCTTCTGATGAAGCACGTGAAGCTTATACTATGAAAAAGAAGGTATTTAAAAGTTTTTAAGTAAATTGCTATGCAGATAAGGTACTCAAAAACACCACTGTGTGTTGGAACAGGAAGTGACACTCTACCTGAGAGAGAGCGAACACCAAGTGACAGCGCCTACAATCCCCCTGACAATCCCCCTAAGAAAAGACATTAGTATCTTCAGATAAATCCTCTTACTGCTCTGCAGACAGTCAGCCAGCTCCTCCTGCTTTATTCTCCTCAGGAAGTCCACTGTGATCTTCACAAATGCCTCTCTGCTGGTGCTTCTCTGACTCTCTAAGCATTCTGGGTAATCTGGACTCAGAACCTTCTGGATCTTCTTCAGCTCGTTCTTCACAAAAGTGATGATGTTGTCCTCCAGCAGCTGGAACAGAATACTTTATGAATGAGCCAATCAGACTGAAATCATGGAGCCAAACATCAGATCCATGTTGGACACACGGACAATCCACTGGTCTACAAAGAGCAGCATGGAGATGACTGTGAACAGAATAGATGTAACAGTAGTTGTTGTACATGTACAGACCATAAATATGGAGTCCAGCTGTGTTTGATGCTGCTGGGCAGACTGACCACTGGGAACCTCTGAGCTCTGCTGGTCCACTCTGTGGAGGAACCATGAAGGATTAGTTCAACACTCCAGAAGATCCAGATCCAGAGGTTTCTGCCGAAGTAACTTCATGTGAATCAACTTTGTCAAACTAAACTCTCAGATTTTGAATATATCAGGCATTTTCAGTCTGTTTTTATGGACTCCCTTTCAGTGGTGATGAATGAAGCTCATGGTGGTTGTGAGTTCTCAGAATTTACTCTTTGAGCACAAGATTGATAACCTCTCGGAGAAGCTCATGGCTCTCCAACGGGATATTGAGAGACCAGTGACGGATTGTTAGACCAACTGTGAAATTGACATGCAGTTGTTCGCACTAAAGGAAAAACCACCATCATTTCATGCGGCTACCATATCAGCGCCACCTGTGGTCTCAAGGCTGGAGCTGAACATCACCCTGATAACAGACGGTGTTTAGACTGTTCCTCCCTATCCTGCGCAAGGCCATCTGGGTTGGCTGGAAGAGTGTTTACTTAGCCTGGCAGGGCGAAGGACACTGTCTCAGCTAAACTCAGGACACACACACACTCATCCCCCCTCCCTTTCCAAATGCCTCCAATGCTTGTCCCCTCCCGGGAAGATGGCGGGTCGACTGAACCAGCACAGACATGCTGCAGGACCGAATGCGCTGTCTACACCGGCTCTCTCTTACCCTTTACCCGCCCCTGTTGCTTGTCATGTGTTTCTATGGTGTATTGATTGTCATGTGCTTTTTGTGCTGGGGTGTTTTTATTTCTGTTCTCAAACTGTTCTCCCACTAGGAGCTCAGTCTGAGTGGAGTTTTTTGCTCTCCTCCTCTCACCTCATGTTATGTATTTTCGTTGTTTTTTTCCTATCAACCTACCTCTCTGACACGTCTTCCCAATGTGAATTGGGATTAACAATGTGAATTATAATGTGAATTGGAATTATGAATTCAGTGAAGCTTCTGTCTGCTGGAGTCAAGAGTCCACAGGTGCGTATACTGAATTACTCAACACAGGTACGGTAGCTCATGACAGACAAAATGGTGCACAATGATCATTTCACCAACTGATCTAAATATATGAATAATTATCCTAGGTGTGTGCATTAGTGTTGGACTTTGAGCTGTGTGCTGTTCCTGTTCTTCACCCTTTCTAGCAGCTGTCCTGTAAAGGTTTGTCAGCTGCAGTGAATCTACAACAACAGCAGGAGATGTTTCTGGAGTTTAAACACTCACAGATCTGACTTTGGGACTGACCTCAAACAATATGTTGTCATGGTAATAGTCTACACTAGGTGTCGGAAACCCTTGGCACGCGTGCCACAGCTGGCAGACGAAGGGTTAACTGATGGCATGACCATAGCTGGACTGGTGATTTTTCGTTTTTATGGACCGATGTTTTTTTTTTGTTTTTTTTTTAGTAACGGTATAAACAATTAAAGGTGGCGGATTGTCCAGATGCTGGCTGATGTGTAAAAATAACTAAGTTGTTTGGTGGTGGCTATGGCGGAGCTGCCACAGTGACCAGCTGGTGGATGAGGGAAAGGGGAGGCAGGAGGAGGAGAGACCCAAAGTGGGCCGATCCTAGCGTCAGGTGAACTGAACTTCAGGTAAGAAGATATGACCTGCAGTCTATCTGGGTCAGATATAAACCAAGTTTAGGTGGAGTTTATTTTCGTTGTGCTGACTTTTTACCATCAGTTACAATAACTGGTACTGCGTGCTAGCTAGCATGACGGAGTTTCTATACAGCTGGGTGGGTGCTATGATGTTACTGATAGCGAACTTTATTTTATTCATAAGGTTAGTTAGTAGAGTTGCCAACCGTCCTGTAAAAAAACGGAATCGTCTCGTATTCAAAGAAAATATTATGCGTTTCGTGTTGAGCTGAAAAGGAACACAGTTTGTCCCGGACTTCAGCCAGGATGGAAAAAGACACATAGCTGGAGTTATTCTGTCTTCACGCTGCACAGCTGCCTCCTCTTCTCTCATTCTCTCCCCCTCCCTCTCCCGTTGCTACTTCAATCATGAAACTGATCAATGATCAGCTTATCGGCTCTCTTGTTTGTTTATCGCCCACTTTGCACCAGAAAAAGCAACACAGAAAACACAACAGCAGCACGTTTAAGCTTGATCAGCTGTTGTTAGAATTTATTTAATATTAATTTCTAGTATCAGCTGATGTTTGCTGGAGCCACAGCTGTAAAGCTGCTGGTCATGATGTCGGTTTGGTTATCTGGTGAGAGGGAAACATGCAGATGAAACCAGGAGATGTCCTTACTGAATCATCAGAGCTGAACAGGTGATGGAGAAACAGGTTTACCTTTTAGGTGACATGAATGAGCTGAAGGGAAGTTATGAACTGTTTCTGAGAGACAAATAACACCAGGATCCCTTTCTAAGTGGCTGACTGCTAGACCCACCCCTGCACAGTTACCAGCTAAGTTTTGCCAGGGGGGCAGGTAGGACATTAACAGGGAAAGGGGGGCACAAAGAAATACGTTTCTTTCTTATTCTCATTTAAAATGTCGAGCCTTTAATAAATAATTATCTGAATCTTACAACCAAAGTTTTTATCTGTTTTCATTCAAAGGCTTTATGGCTTTAATACCTGGTGGGCCGGTCTCTAGTCAAAATGCCCGGGCCGATTTTTTGTCCCAGTCCAGCCCTGGGCACGACACACAGTGAATTAATCTGAGAAGGTGCATTAAAAATTAAATTGCCGGGCCAGCAGTGCACATCACAAATTAGCTCACATAGACACATTAGTTATGCCGCTTCTTAATGACGGTGTCTTAGCTAACAACCCCAACTACCAGATTCAACTTGTAATTGACTAAAAATAACTTAGCCTACCGTTGAGAGGGACGTTGCTAGCTGGCAGTTTTTTCAAGCGATGTTGAAATTTCCACATTCCAACACTTCAAATGCTTCATGAGCTGTCTGCTCACCGCGGAAATACACGGACACATCCGTAGACTCGAGACAGAATTCACAGTGTGTGTTTGGGACCAATGTTTTATTTTCTGGTCAAAGCAGAAAGCTTTAATGAGCAGCTGGATTTCTCTCGCATTAACTGGCTGAGTTAATTCCAGTTAATGCAACATCGAAGCAGCTGGAATCTACAGCTGTGCATCTTCATGGAGCTTTCATTTTCACCTGCTGGACATCACTACCTGACAAGTTTAACTGTCTTCAGAACATTGCAGAGGCCTTATTGACAGTATTTGGCTCTACATATCTGTGTGAGGAGATTTTCTCTCACATGAGTGTCCTCAGGTAGCTGTCTGAATGCTGGACACTCGGAGACCTGTGTCTCTGAGTGGGAGACCAGAGATCACATTAACATGTGTATCTCTGTATTAACAAACATGCCATATTGGCTTAGTTTATTTTTCTTATCATTGTTGTGAGGAGACCATAAATAGCATTTGCATTTTCTGTTGTACAGTTCATTTGCTGTTATGGATAAAAAGTGTCTTTTTTTGTTTCAAAATAGCTGATAACTATTCGCTGATAGCTGCCAACATCTGCGAACAAATATAATTCTATAAAGTTGTTCTATATAGTGTGTAACTGTTGATATAGAGCGTTATTAAATTTATTGTTAATGCAATCATATGGCACATTGACTTCTGAGGAAATTTTAGATGGCACTCATCATCAGAAAGGTTGCCTACCCCTGGTCTACACACTCATTGGCTCACAGTCAATGTAGTAATCTTTGTGGTTTCAATGTTTACTTTTTAATTAATTTGTGTAAAAATCTGAGGATGTTTCAGGTCATATTCATCCAGGAAAGCACAAACATCTAAAGGAGCTCATCACAGTTTTCTGACCTCGTTGGTCCAGGTTCATCACCAAAGTTTGGAGGGTCACCTCTGGACCGGTCACTCCTCAGAGACGGACGGCTGGATCCTGCAGACTGTGACCTCTGACCTCTGCAGACACAAACATGTTTTATTCAATGATAACTTATCTGATAAAGTGATTGAAGCAGCTGTGATCACACAGACTGCAGATAATGCAGCTGTTTCCTGTCAGTAACATCCTCTTAGATTAGAGTTCAGCTTTTTACAGGAAAACTGGACAAAACTGATTTTTGTTACAAATTCATTTTCATTTCCTCTCAGCTCACAAACAGTCAGAAAATCAACCAGAATCAACACTGATTATAATGTCAGAGCAGAATTATTTCTGTAACTCAGTGAGTTCAGCTCTCTGACCTCGTTGGTCCAGGTTCAGCACTGAAGTTTGGAGGGTCACCTCTGGACCGGTCACTCCTCAGAGACAGATGGCTGGATCTTGCAGACTCTTCAGTCAGTCTGAGAGGTAAACCACAAACACTCAGTGAGTTCATATTAACAGGAGTAACTGAGTTACAGTCGCTGACCTCTGACCTGTCATGTAACCTAGAAACCAGGTTAATATGTCTGTAGGTTCTCAGTCATCCAGGTCATGTGATCTAAGGAGCTTGGAAAGAGACTTCTTTAATTTTCTTATACACGTTTCATAAGTGAAGACGTTTCATCTGAGAAGCTTCTTCAGTTCTAAAACCGAACAGTGGAGAGTCCCAGATATTTAAATCCTCAAGGTAAAGAAAGCATGTCATTGACCAGCTATTGATCATGTGATCAGGCACATGATCAATGGTGGGTTTTTTGATTCTCAGTAGCTCAGCCGGATCTCTGCCGCTGACGGCAGCCGGATCGCTGCTTCATGTTTAAAGGAGCTTTCTTTATCAGTCACTTCATTATAGGAACAAGAAGCTCATCAGATCCTGTCTGTGTGACACTGAAGGTGAGATTAACATTGAAAGATGCAGTCGCAGTGTGAGCCACTAACATTATCATTTATATATGAACTCACAGGAAAAGAGTAAACACACTCGTATGTGAGAATGAGGCGAGTATCAAAGTGCTCAGAGGAGAAAAGCTCCATATAAGAACCATTGTTCCCAGTATTATTCCAAACTGTTCCAGCCTATGAAGCTGAACTCTGTGTGAACAGCTGACCTGTGTCATGTGACCAAGAACACAAACATGATCTACTGTCAGATCAGGACACTTCACAGTTATTGTGTTACTGTTTAACAGCACACTGCAACATTCACACGTTCATCTAACAAACTGGATCATTAACATTTTCACACACATTTCACTTTGATTCTCTACAGATTCAGCAGACAGAAAGAAGTTGATGAGGAAACAACAGTTCAGTTCATTTCTGTCCTCGTTGATGAAAATGGCAGCGCTGCTGAGGAGCAGGAAGTGGGGATCAGACTGAGTGAAGAGTTTTAGGTCAGAGAGTTTGAGAACATCTCCCCTTCCTAAAATAATCTCTGAGTATCTGCTGTGTTTGTGGAAACACTGCAACACACACCGCTGCACATATGAACATAGAAATGTGTGTGAAACAGAGCTGACATTAAACATGATGGAGGATTTATTCACAAACACACAACATTTACACACACATTACCTCTCTGCAGGACGACACAGGCCTGATTCAAAGTAAATACCAGCATCTTTAGACCCATCACTCTGTAAGGACACAGAGCTGGGTGGAGGTCCAGGTTTGAGTCTCTGATGGATCCTGAAAAAAGTTATAAATCTTCAGTAAAATTCTCATCACATATCAGCTGATATTATGGGTGTTAGCTTACTTTTTCTCAGCTGACTGTTTTTGCTCAAATCTCTTAAGTACATCTTTGACTGAGTTACTTTCATTGGCCACACAGCTGGGTGGAGGTCCAGGCTGGTTCCTGTGAATAATGATGGAGCAGTGATGTGAGTGCTGAGCTGTGACATGGAGAAGAGTCATGGACAGTTAGAGATGGTCATCTCACCTCTGAGCTTTGGTCTGGCTCTCATGTTCCCCACACAGAGTGCTTTTAGAGGGAGGGACTCCCTCCTCTCTGTCCTCACACTGATCCATGCTGCTCAATTCAGCTCACACACACTTTCTACCTTCACCTGCAGAGGAAACACAAATCATTCATGTGCACATCAACTGAAATCCTCCTTTCCATCATGTGTGCTGTCCAAATATCAGCTGCTTCTTTTCTGCTTCATCTCAGTGTCAGCTGAATGCAGTCAGACAGCAGTGTGAGGCAGAGGAAGCTGCCATCAGCTGCTCTACTATCAGTCCACTAGATGGAGCCGTGAAGCACACACGATGCGTTCACTGACACACACTGATTCACTGTGACTGGAAGCTTCAGTCAGTCCAACACGTCTGAACAACATTTTAAACATTTCAGCTGATCCATGATTCAAAGAGGATCAGCAGAGTTAAAGCTACACACTAATTATTCCTGCTGAGTTTGCAGAGAACTGCACACACACTGATTTACTGCTAATGAGAAGCTTCTTCCATCCAGTAATTCATCATCCATCAACTCTGCTGCTGCTCTCAGTCCTGGATTCTGTGACGTCATCACGTACGCTGCGTCCTCTGTGGACTGAGTGAACTCACAAAGTACAAACTACAAGTACACAAACACGAACGTAGCTCAGAGTGACGGACACACTCGGCCTCGTTGGTCCAGCTGTGAGTCCGTTACCATGAACTATGGAGCGGCAGATTTGTGCTGAACTAAGCTGCACACAGCTAATGTTAGCCAGGAAACATTACACACTGACTTTAATGGAGAGACCGGAAATACAAACACAAACAGTTTGTTGTCTGTGAAGGTTCTCAGTCATCCAGGTCATCGTAGTCAAAGGAGTTTGCAAAGAAAAGCGTCTGGACTTCTTTGAGAAAAGAAGTCCAGACGCTTTTCTTTGCAAACTCCTTTGGCCAAACAGTTTGTTGTGTGAAGAAATCAAACATGAGCTGAACAAACAGTAAAGTTCCTAAAGACAAACTGTTAAAGGAGGAAACAAAGCAAACTTACAGTTTCTTCACAAACACCAACAACAAGCTCCACTCCACACCTGGACACTAAACACGGACACACAGGTGAGCTGCTTCCTGGAAGGAGGCGGGACTCCACCTGAAACTCAGCACAGGTGGGAGGGGCTCAGCTGTGGGTGTTGATGTGTTAACTTTAAAAATATGCCATCTGACTGCTCAGACTGAGTCAGAGTAAAGTTCACATGCTGACGTGTGAAGACATGAAACTTTGTTGTAGCTGCAGGTGTGAACACACTGATCCCAGATCAGCTCTGCTGTATTTGTAACATGAACATTTCTGCTGCAAAGCTTCAAATGTTCAGCATGCAGAATGCAGTCAGACAGCTGTGTGAACATATTTGGTTACATCAGTCATCCATATTTACAATAAAAAAACATTACAGTCATTTTATTTTTAAGGACAGCCAGGAAAAAGCAGTACAGTGCTGTGTGTGACTTTAATGGAGAGATGAAGGTTGTAGAGAAAGGCACACACACTGATTTACTGGTAATGAGAAGCTTCGTCAGTCAGCTACTGACCATCAATCATCAACTCTGCTGCTGGACCCTGGTCACACACACTAAAAGATCTCCACATGTTATTTTAGAAGAGACTATTAAAGGTCATGAATGAGACAAAGGCAGGGAGGCGTCCTTTACAGCTAAACAGCAGAGTGAGAGAACAGCCAGCACCTCTACATTTATCACATACAGCACATGTATGATACTGACAGGGATGATAAGAATTTAGTGATTCCATCATTGATATTACTTATTGATCCTCAGTAGCTCTGCTCTGACAGTCACCACCATCACTGAGCAGCATATCAAAGACATTTGTGCACATTAACTGCAAGTTGTGGGTCAAATGTTTGTGCATGTTGTTTCCTCTTTGTTGTGATCAGTGTTGGTCATTACTCAAAAAAGTCTTTATTACACAAATACTTCATTATACTCCTGTTACTTTGATGTTACTGTGTAAAATGAGCTGAAACACTGTCTCATAATCACCATAATATAAAGCTGAGGCTGCAGCCCCACACACCTACACAGATCCTGATGAGGTCACGTGATGTTTCTCTGAGTGTTTATGAACACAAATCAAAGATGAAACAAAGACACTTCAAAGTGATTCTACTGTAGAAACATGAACAGGTAGAAACCTGCAGCCTGACTGCTCACCACTTTGTTACCTGTCCAAGTTCAGCAGCAGCAGCTCACTTTATCACGGTGCTGGTCTGGGGTCAGTGTTTACTCAGCTTTAACATCACTCTGGGCTCTTGGCTAGCTTAGTGTTAGCTTAGCTTTAGCTTAGCGTTAGTACTCTGCAGGTGTCTCGTCTGTAAATATTAATCACAGTGAAAGTAAAGGACGTAAAGGCGAGAAAAACACGTCACCTGAGTTGTGACGTCATCACGTACATTGCGTCCTCTGTGGACTGTGAGTGAACTCACAAAGTACAAACTATAAGTACACAAACAGGAACGTAGCTCAGAGTGGCGGACACACTCGGCCTCGTTGGTCCAGCTGTGAGTCCGTTACCGTGAACTATGGAGCGGCAGATTTGTGCTGAACTAAGCTGCACACAGCTGATGTTAGCCAGGAAACATTACACACTGACTTTAATACAAACACACACAGTTTGTTGTGAGAAGAAATCAAACATGAGCTGAACAAACAGTAAAGTTCCTAAAGACAAACAGTTAAAGGAGCAAACAAAGCAAACTTACAATTTCTTCACACACCAACAACAAGCTCCACTCCACGAAGTTCAGGAAGTGAAAGTAAACTTTGAGCCTAATGCGGCGTTTGAGGACACTCGGGAGCATCGAAACAATGTGCTGCGTTCAAGATAACCTCGCAAAATCCCAAACATCTGGCAGGTCGTGATTTATTTCTGCTGGTTTTCCTGTTTGAAGCACAAAAACGCATTAAAAAACGAAACCTTGCAACTCAAAAAGGAAAATTCACAGAAGAATGTGGAGTAATTGTTATATATATATATATAAGAGATTCATAAAACTGAGGACAAAAGATGCTGAAATAAAGTACAAGTTATATAAAAATAGATTAGTAAATATTATAAGAACAAGTAAGAAAGAATATTACCACAAATTATTGGAGCAAAATAGAAGTAACACACAAGAAACATGGAGGATATTAAATAGCATAATCAAAAGGGCTCAAAAAATAAGAATTATCCAGACTATTTTAAAAAGATAAAGATATTGTGCTTGATAAAACTAAAGACATTGTAAATGAATTTAATGATTTCTTTGTAAATGTTGGCTTTAATTTAGCAAAAGAAATTCCAGAGTCAAGAAATAATAATGACCTAAATAAACATATTACTCAGAATGTGTCCTCCATGTTTATTGGTGCTGTAACTCATAGAGAAATAATTAACATTGTGAAGACATTTAAAAATAAAAAGTCCACTGACTGTTTTGGTATTGACATGATGTTAGTTAAAAGTATTATAGAATATATAGTGCAACCTTTCGCATACATTTGTAATCTGTCCTTTCGAACTGGTGTGTTTCCCTCACAAATGAAAATAGCAAAAGTTATAAAAACGGAGAGAGATGTCAGTTTACCAATTACAGGCCAATATCACTACTCCCACAGTTCTCAAAAATTTTAGAAAAGTTATTTGTTAATAGACTTGATAAATATATAGAGAAGCATAATCTCCTAAGTGATAACCAATATGGCTTTAGAATGAAAAGGTCCACTTCGATGGCAGTGATGGAACTTGTAGAAGGGATATCTAATGCAATAGATAACAAGGAATATACTGTTGGTGTTTTTATAGACTTACAAAAGGCATTTGATACAATTGACCATTCTATATTAATGAATAAACTAGAGAGATATGGTATAAGAGGGATAGCATATAAGTGGATGAAAAGTTACCTGGATGACAGATATCAATATGTTGAAATCAATAATGTAAAATCTAATCAGTTGAAGGTATCTTGTGGTGTTCCTCAGGGCTCTGTGCTGGGCCCTAAATTATTCATATTATATATAAATGACATATGTAGTGTTTCCAAACTGTTAAAATGTGTATTGTTTGCTGATGATACCACTCTGTATTGCTCAGGTAAAGACCTAGAACAGCTTCTGACTACAGCGGAAAAGGAGTTAAATATATTAAAAACTGGTTTGATGTAAATAAGTTATCGTTAAATATAAAGAAAACAAAATTGATTATTTTTGGCACTAGACAAATGAAAAATGTATCTAAAATCAGGGTTAATGGAATTGAAATTGAAAGAGTGTATGAAAATAAATTTCTTGGAGTGATAATTGATGATAAGTTGAGCTGGAAGTCTCATATAAACCATGTGAAAACAAAAATGTCAAAACCATTGCTATTCTCTACAAAACAAAGCATGTCCTGAACAAAAATCATTATACACACTTTATTGTTCTCTGTTGCTTCCATATATGACTTATTGTCTGGAGATATGGGGTAATGCATATAAAACAAATACTCTTCCTATTTTCAAGTTACAAAAAGAGCTATAAGAATTATAAATCAATCAAACTATATAGAACCAACTAACATTTTGTTTATTAATCTGAATACCCTAAAATTTTATGATTTAGTCGAATATAAAATGGCACAGATAATGTATAAAGCACAAAATAACTTGCTTTGCCGCAGTATTCAGAAGCTGTTTAAAGTCAGAGAGAGTCAATATGACTTAAGGGGAACAGATGTCTTTAAAACAAACAAGATAAGGACAAACATAAAGCAAAGATGTGTTTCTGTTAGAGGAGTTAACCTGTGGAATCGTTATGACAGTGATTTAAAAGGTGTCGTTCATTTTTCTTGTTTAAAAACATGTTTAAAAATAGAGTATTAGAAAAATATATTAATCAAGAATGAAAAGAGCAAAAATAATAATTCTGAAACTCTTGATTGTTTTGCTGTGGAAATTTTTGTTTGTTTGTTTGTTTGTTTGTTTTTGCTTTGCTTTGTTTTATTCTTTGCTTCGAGCCCTGTGTACAGGAGCTGCATGCAAAAGATTTTTTGTTAAAAGGGTTGGCATAATAAGCAAATGCTTCAGCCAATACCTTTTGATTAGCCTTGGCTCATGATTTTTTGCTTTTTGGTAATCTTTATTTTGTATTCTGTATGCTAATCAATAAAATCAATCAATCAATCAAAAAAACATCCGTCATTACTTTGTTGTTCTTCTTCCTGCAGCCTTTGAATAGTTCAGCACTAAACTGATGTTTCTTCAAAGCTCATTTCAACCTGTTGAAGTCATGAATGAAAGTGCAGACTGAGTGGAAGAGCCAAAGTGAATGTTTATGTTTTGTTTGTTATGGTGGCGCAGGTCTTTAGATTGTCCTGCACCTCAGGTAATTGCATCCCGCTCCATAGTGTCATCACATCTACAGACTGTTACATATTCTCACCTGGTAATAAGAAGCTGCTCACAGCTCCAAGATTAACAGACTGAAGGAAATACAAATGAAAGTTACAGTAAACTGAAATCTTGGAAACATGAAACAGCTGGGAAATATGTTCATGTTGCATAAAACACGTGTTGCATTACAGATATTTATATGATCCATATTTAAGGTGGGATGGGCTCATCCAGCCACTCTCACACCATCATATCACCATCCTGGGTTAGTGTCTTGGTCTCAGGTCACAACATCAGCACAGTCTTGGCTTGGCTGAGGTAGCTGAGTGGTTCTTGTTGTCCCTGACAGCTGCAGGGACAGGGCCATCAGCCATGCAGCAGCACAATGACTGCTCAAAGTCAGTGTGGCTCAGTCTACTGTAAACATTGTCCTAAAGTGGTGGCAAAGTGGCTGCAAGCTGGCTGTACATGCACTGTGTCCAGTACTCCCAGTACGTGCACCTGCAGATGATATCCACAAAGCTCTGAGTGTCACAGAGTGGGCCTGTGCTCAGGTCACTCTGCCCCATTGAATTCTACTTACAGAGTTTTACAAGTGTGAGTAAAGTTATATATACAAGTTGGTGGCTGATAAGTTCTTGTAGTGACCCCTGACCCCGTGGTTCTTATTGGTTAATAGTAGCTTAGAGCATCTGCACCAATCATAAAGCACCAAGTTTGGAGCTCGTGGGTCTCTGCAAGTAAGTCCCTGTAATGTTGGCCAAGCCTGATATACTAGAAACATCTGTCATTACCAGCAGATGAAGCTGCCCTTAAAGCAGGATCTCACTTTAAACCTGACAAAAGAATTTGCTATTAGCATACTATGGTTATATGTCTCTCTCTCCTGTCTCTCACCTGTCTGCCTGGGCGGAGCTCAGCTGGGCTCCGCCCTTGGCCCACGCACCTGCCGTGAATCTACCTGATGACCTGGACTCCTGGGCTATTTAAGCTGAGGCTCAGAAGGCTTCTTCACTGGGTCGTGTAGTGATGTGCGATACCACTGATTTTCTTTCCGATCTGATACCAAGTAATATTCAGGGTGGTACAATACTGATCCGATACTGATACTTTGTACAAAAATTTATTTTATTTATTGTATCTCAAATTATAGCATCATAATGATTACAGGACATCAGATTACTTGTTCTTATCACTTAATAATGCAGAGTTCATCATACAGAAATAAAAAAACTGAAGTTGTGCTATTTGAACACCTTGCCTGCCTGCAGCACTAAAGGACTCCGTGAGAGACGTCTGTCTCGCCCTAGCAGCACCTGTCCCTGTCCTCCTCTACAGTTCGTCTCAACATAAGCTGTGATATGATTTACTCTGAGGTGTTTGACAAGGTTAGTGATGTTGCCACAACCATACATGCCAACCCTCCCGATTTTTCCGGGAGAATCCCGAATTTCAGTGCCCCTCCCTAAAATCTCCCGAAGCCACCATTCTCCCGATTTTCCACCCGGACAACAAAATTGAAAAACCATATCGCAGAATTCATAGCGCGGCCCAGCCAATTCCAGTTTCCAACAATGGCTACTACTACTGCAGCTACTTAGTTTTAATATTACTCTTATTTCTCTTTCTGGGTCGGAAAATAAACTTTTAACATATTTTCAGGTGAGAATGTAGCTGTGTAAACCTCAAAATATCTGAGCCGATCGACACATCGTTTTCAAACCCCCGTGGTAAATGGTAAATGGCCTGTATTTGTATAGCGCTTTTCTAGTCCCTAAGGACCCCAAAGCGCTTTACACAACCAGTCATCCACCCATTCACACACACATTCACACACTGGTGATGGCAAGCTACATTGTAGCCACAGCCACCCTGGGGCGCACTGACAGAGTGCCCCAGTAGTCTTTCACTACTCGGGTTAAACATGATATATAAGTCACTTTGATAACTTAAAAATGTTATTGTTTGGCTTTTTTCAGTGTTTTATTTGTTTGTGAGTAAATCGGTTTGGCTGAGATTAAAGTTATTAGATTAGATTAAATTAAATGTAACTTTATTAATCCCTCGGGAGGGTTCCTCCGGGGTTTTCACACAGCTGAATAAACGTCAAACAGAAAATGATTAAACAGAAGAGTTTACGCCAGCGCCCAGTTATATTTTAAACAGCATGGAGCAGACAGCAGAGTTTCACTCCACCGAGGGAGCTCGTGACGTACTACCCGGCTTTCTTTAGACCGCGATGGCCGGGTCCTCAGGTGGAAGCAGCCTCTGAATTTGGACACCCCCGCTGTTTCCGGGCCGGCCAATAATAACGGTGACATTTAACGTATTTTATCCGATAAATAAACACTGTAAAATTTATTTATCACCCCCCCCAACAGCCCTTTTGAATATCTCCCTAATTCTGAGGTCACAATGTTGGCAAGTATGGCCACAACACCTCACTTTTTGCCACATGTATCGCAAACCACGGCTCAGCTGTTTGTGGAGGTAAAATACGTCCGCACAATTATGCTCAGCCATTGTTGTGAGTGCGCACGCCAAGGGGCTGCGAGACATTTATACAGCCGTATTTCGCACATGATTATGAAAGGCGGAAGAGGAAGTAGTTCCTTTGAATGTAGACAATCCGAATGTTATAGTTTCTTCTCACTGTGTTCCTGTTAATGATAAACTACAAATTTACCCTAAATTACTAAAATATCGATATTTTAATGTGAAAATCGATTCTAGAACATAAATGATTGGTATCGGAGGAATCGATATTTCAGGATCGATCCGCACATCACTACTGTGGAGTTACGGAGCGAGTGAGCGGAGCGTGTGTTGGACTTTGTCCCTTTTCCCCTGGACCGTTGCACATCCTGCCCTGTACACGTGGGGTTTGTAAATAAATGTACGACTGCTGTTCTAGTTCAGCTGCTCTGCGCCTGCTGACAGGTGCAGTTATTATATGACATTTTATTATTGTATTGTGGCGAGCTCAGGAAACGGAGGAGACAGAGGTTTCTTTGGTCTTGCTTTCGGCGAGCTAGCCAGAAAGCACAGCCGTTTATTAAGCCTTCTTCTGAGAAAACTGCCGCTAGCAACTGCTCAGCGGCAACCAAAAACAACAACACAAAAAAGGCGCCCTCACCGGAAAACACACACAGAGGGAGCGTCACCTGTTACCATGACAACATAACAACAAACGTAACTGCAAAAGAGAACATAAATGTCCATAACATCCCCCTGCAGCCCTGGCCCGCTACATAGCCCCCACCTAAGGGGTCAGTCGTCCCCGACAACCCCATTACCCCACACAAAGTCCTGCAAACGTCCCGGTGCCTTCTTCTGGCGCACCGGCCGGTCTCGACAGGCGGGGAAAAGTCACTCAGGTCAGAACATGGGCGCTGCCAGCATCCCTGCCCGGCATCTGCCGGAGCGAGCGGTCGATACGGGCGAGAGTCTGTCCTGGTGCAACACCACCAGGCGCCCGGCCCGGCATGCGAACACGGTACACCACTTCTGTTAGCCGCCCACGACCTCCGCCGCCCTTGCCAGTGACTGCAGAGCTTGGGGACACTCCTCTCTTCTTGAAACGGGCAGTACACCCAAACCTTGTCGCCAGGCACGAAAGCCCCCGGCACTTAGTGTCGTAGGCTCTTTCTGTCGCACTCCGCGCTGGCCTGGGCCTGGCGGGTGTAGTCATGAACCACCTGCAGCCGCTCCTCAGCCTCCTGTAGTAGTCCATCTCCGCCCGCCGTCAATCTCCGGCTCAGGGGGGACCCGAACACCAGATCCACGGGCGTCCGGAGCTCCCGTCCAAACATCAAAGCGGCAGGTGTGCACTGGCTGGACTCCTGAACCGCAGTCCGATACGACCAAAGGACCAGGGGCAGATGTCGGTCCCAATCCCGCTGGTGGCGGCTGGTGAGAATGGCGAGCTGGGTGGCCAGCGTGCGGTTAAAGCGCCGACCAAGCCGTCGCTTATGCGGGTGAAGCGGTGTGGTTCTCGCCTTCTCCACCCCAGCCGCCGACAGATCTCCCAAGACCTTCGATTCGGGTTACGCCCCTGGTCACTGTGGAGCTCAGCGGGACCCCAAAACGGGTGAACATCTCCTCCACCAGCTTCTCCGCCGTCGTCGACGCACTCTGGTCCGGCACAGCGTAGGCCTCCGGCCACTTTGTGAAATAATCCATGGCCACCAACACGTACCGGTTCCCTGCCTCCGTAACAGGGAAAGGCCCTAGGACGTCCACTCCCACTCGCTCCATCGGGGCCCCCACCAGGTACTGTTGAAGGGGGGCAGTGGAGCGTTGAGTTGGGCCCTTCTGTGCCGTGCAGGTGTCACAGCAGTGCACATGAAGTTCCACATCCCGTCGACAGCCCGGCCAGTAGAACCGTCCTCTAAGACGGCGGAGAGTTTTGGCATTCCCATAGTGGCCGGCCCCCACCGAGCCGTGGACGAGCTCGAGCACCTGCGACCGCAGCGACCGAGGCACCAACAGCTGCAGGAGATCTCTGCCCTGCCCGGGGGCCCGCCATCTCCGGTACAGGAGGCCGTCGTGGGTCTCCAGATTGTTGTACTGGGAGTAGTAGGCCTTCACTTCGGGCTCCTGTCCCGCCACCCCCGTCCAGTCGGGGCGTTGCGCCACCTCCAGCCAGGCCCCCACCTGAACCAACGTTGCATCGGCCTCCTGCTCCCGCTTCAGCTGCTGCGGGGTCAATGGGAGCCACCCCCCTCCGCTGGCTGTGGCCTGAGCAGCAGCCACCCCCAGCGCCTCCTGGGCTCGTTCCTCCTGTCGCAGACAGTAGCGACACTCGACGGCCATGCAGGGCCTTCTGGAGAGGGCATCAGCGTTGCCATGCTGTCGACCTGCCCGATGCTGGATCTCAAAGTCGTAACCCTGAAGGACCTCCAGCCAGCGGGCCACCTGACCCTCCGGTGTTTGAAGAATTCAGGAGCCAAGTCAGAGATGCATGGTCGGTGCGCAGGAGGAACCGGCAGCCGTGCAGATATGGCCGGAAGTGCCGCACCGCTAGCACCACAGCCAGCAGCTCCCGCCGGGTCACACAGTAGTTCCTCTCGGCTCGCCCCAGAGCTCGGCTGAAGTACGCCACCACTCGTTCTCCAGCATCGTCCTGCTGGGAAAGGACCGCCCAACTCCTACATTGCTAGCGCCAGTGTCCACAATGAAGGGTTGCGGGCGCCGGGTAGGCCAAGACTGGGGCTCTGGTGAGGGCCTCCTTCAACTGTGCGAAGGCCGCAGCGCAGGCATCACCCCAGCCAAACGGCTGGCCCTTGTCGGTTAAGCGGTGGAGGGGGCTGGCTGTCGTCGCGAACCCCTTAATGAACCGACGGTAGTAGGAGGCTAGGCCCAGGAAGCTCCGCAGTTCTTTGACGTTCGAGGGAGTTGGCCAATCCCGGACCGCAGCCACCTTTGCGGGATCGGTGGCGATACCCTGAGCGCTGATCACATGGCCTAAGAACGTAGTCTCTCTTGTCAACAGCCGGCACGCCGCAGGGTTGAGCCGCAGCCCAGCTTGACGGATGGCATCAAGACCTCGCTCAGGTGGGACAGTGCACTGTCGAAGTCGCCACCATGTACCAACAGGTCATCCAGGTACACAACACAGCGGCTACGAGGGATGTTCACGAGCACCCTCTCCATCAGCCTCTCAAACGTCGCTGGCGCATTGCAGAGCCCAAAGGGCATGACCCTGAACTGCCACAGCCCCTGTCCAATGGTGAATGCAGTCTTAGGCCTTGCTTCGGGGGCTAGCTCCACCTGCCAGTAAC
This sequence comes from Oreochromis aureus, assembly GCF_013358895.1. Taxonomy (NCBI): domain Eukaryota; kingdom Metazoa; phylum Chordata; class Actinopteri; order Cichliformes; family Cichlidae; genus Oreochromis; species Oreochromis aureus. The sequence goes on along the minus strand of NC_052944.1, from coordinate 132,503,613 downwards.
CGCTGCGTAGGTCGAGGGAGCTGAACCAGCTAGAGCCGCTGACGTAATCTAGGGCCTCGTCGATCCGTGGAAGCGGGTACGAGTCCTTCTTGGTGACTGCGTTGAGACGGCGGAAGTCCACGCAAAACCTCGGGCTGCCATCCTTCTTCCCCACCAGGACCACGGGTGCCGCCCATGGGCTGTTGGACGGCTCGATCACCCCAGCCGCAGCCATCTCACGGATCTTTTCCTCTGCCACCTGCCGTTTTGAGAGGGGCAGCCGATGTGGGCGCAGACGGATGGGTTGGGCAGAGCCGGTGTCGATGGTGTGCTGGACCAGCCCTGTCTGCCTGCAGTCTTTGTCGCTGGCGGCGAAGATGTCCGCATTCTCGTCCAGGAGGCACCTCAACCGCTGGCGCTGGTCAACGTTGAGACCTACGCTGCTGCGCTGCCACAGGTCACCAACAGCCTCAGTTGTCTCGGTCGAGGGAGATTTATCGGGTTGAGAGGCCGGGGCTGAGGTGCGTAGAGATGACCCAGAGCCACCGGCACCCGAAATCTGCTGAGCGGCAGCCGCCCGACGCCTGTCTCGTCTGGCTCGGGTTCCTCCGCCTCCTGCTTTTGACCGCACTCAAGGGCAAGAGTCTCTGTGCCAAGAGTGATAGCCCGCTTATGCGGTGTCGACGCAGGCCCCCAGCGGTCAGCAGATCCAGGCCGATGATGCACTGGTCTTGAATGTCAGCAAGCCAGAAGTCGTGAATCAGCTCCAGATCCTTCACCGGATCCGCAACGGTTTCTTCCCCGCATATCAGCTCTCTCCCCCGTCACTGTCATCAGCTGGGTGTCGGTGGGCGACCAACCCTCGACCAACGACCCGGACGTTCCAGGAAGCACGCCAGGTCGTATCAGGGAGATGGTAGACCCCGTGTCCACCAGGGCCCGGCATGGCTGGCCCTCAACGCAGCAGCTCAGGTAGAGTCCCTTGAGGTGCCCAACCCGCCCACCACCGTGCATCGCCCTTGGAGGGGGCAGGGAACTGGGGCGGTGGTCCCTCACTACACCGCTCCCACCCCGTTTCCCTGTGGCTTCGTGGTTCTGGCCGCCGGGCAGGTGCTGGGCAGTCACGCGCCACGTGGCCAGGCTCATCGCACCTGTAACAGCGGTCGGTGGGACGACGACGACGCCTCCGAGGCACCGAGGGCTGCAGCTGGCATATCTCCGCGACCGCCCCCTTCCCGTCGCAGTCTGCGGCTCTGATTTGAGGGTAGCTTGGGGGGCGCACCTGCTGGTTAGGTGGCGAGGTGAGCACCAGCTCGGCCCTTTCAGCCTGAAGGAGCGCCTCACTGAGAGTCTGAGGCATGGCCAGGCGGACGTGTTGGCGCAGTCGCTCTGGAAAAAGTCCACGCAGGAAGGCATGCAGGCTAAGCTCCTCACGGGCTGCTGCGGGAACTCTGGGTAGCCACGACGAGCATACAGCAACACATCCGCTGCAAAGGTGCCCAGGCTTTCCCCCGCCCACGGCTCCGGTTGGTCAGCTGCTCCCTGCTCTGATCAGTGGAGTGCCGCTGCCCAAATCGCCCTCGAGTGCTATGGTGAGGGCCTGGAGCTCATGCTGTTCTGACGTGGCTAGGTCAAGGAGTACCTGCAATGCATCTCCTTCCAATGCTAGCGCTAAGTGTGTAGCAGCCTCGCCGTCCTCCAGCCATTATGTCTCGCGACTAGCCGCACTTGTGAGAGGTAGGGCTCAGCGGGGTTAGCCCGTTATATTTCGGTACCTTAGCTGGCGTTGCAGGCGTCACTGCTCGCCGTCGGGGCCCGTGTGTCGGCCGACGGAGGCAGCCCATCAAGCATTGCCCTAGCATCGGTTGCGGCGGGCCGCCGTCGCTGTGCACTCGCGCCGCCGGGACCCGTCGGGGGACTTACATGGCCGCTAGCTTCCTCTCTCCTCGATCGCCAGCTTCCCAGGCGAGCAATGTTCTCCTCGATAGCTTGCTCTAGCCTCCGAATGTCTCTCTCCATTCCGGCGAGGGTGAGCAATCCCACTTCTGACACCAATGTGGCGAGCTCAGGAAACGGAGGAGACAGAGGTTTCTTTGGTCTTGCTTTCGGCGAGCTAGCCAGAAAGCACAGCCGTTTATTAAGCCTTCTTCTGGAGAAAACTGCCGCTAGCAACTGCTCAGCGCGGCAACCAAAAACAACAACACAAAAAGGCGCTCCCTCACCGGAAAACACACACAGAGGGAGCGTCACCTGTTACCATGACAACATAACAACAAACGTAACTGCAAAAGAGAACATAAATGTCCATAACATCCCCCTGCAGCCCTGGCCCGCTACAGTATTATCCATCCATTCACCTCTACTTTTCTTGCATTACATCACATAGTCAGCATAATATGTTTTTTAATGAATGATGAAAGTGGGATGAATTTAATGAGCCCTTGTTGAGAGAGGTGGGACAGAGAGAGACAGAAGTCCCCCCCTCACCTCTTATTGCCTGTACTGGATCTGGATTCATCGTCATCCCTCCAACAGCGACACAGCGATCGGGCTCACCAATTGGTGATAACGACCTACTGTTTCCTGGAACAGGACCAATTGAACAATTAGATAAAGCAGATTTAAAAACTCTTCATGCCATCTGTGCTCATTAAAGTGATATCATGCAGTTCATCTTATCAACAGCAGAGGGCCACAAACCACCATCAGTGAAGAGTTCAAGGAGATGTTAGTGACAGAGCTGTAAGTATTGATCTGATCAATATGGAAGTTCATGTTTCTTTGATTGGATCAGCTTTTAAAAGCAGCTGTTTTTATACATGAGAGAAACATGAGAGATGCAGATTGTTCACATTATCCCCATACACAACATGTTTGTATAGAAATCATTGTGACACAAAGATTTAGATTCTTGTTTCACAACGTGCATGAACTTAAAATCTTTAGTTTCATACTTGTAAAGTATCAAAAAGAATACATTTATTCCAATGTACTTCTTGTACAAAAAACTGATTGGAAATGCATTTAAAAAAGCTCCTGCCATGACCTTCCTTGTGTGAGCACACACACACAGTAGCACATGCAGCGTTGCACACGCACACACGCAGAGAGAGAGAGAGAGATCATTAATACAAAGGATTGCAGCAGCTTTTGGATTTTCACGCTTTGTTGGATAATATGAACAGCCACATAAAATGTATTCCATTTTTTTGCCTTTTGATTCAATTAATGTGTCTTTAAATCTACCATACCTTTCTTGTTCAAAAAGTTTACTGACGTAGTAAAGAAGTAGCTAGGGAACTCAGTAAGTATGAGCCACAGTAGCTTAGGGACACTTTCTCAAATAAAGAGGATTTCATCATCTGCAGTTCATGAAAAAAAAGTTTCTTAGTAGCCTTAGAATTAAACATCTACAGTATAAAGAGACATACAGGTCAGTATCTCTCCAAAAGTTGAATCTGTTCATCTGGACGTAGCGTTTTGTGGGAGAAACATTTCGTCACGCATCCAAGTGACTTCTTCAGTCTCAGCTGACTGCAGGTTTCCAACCTTATAAACAGTACATTTGCATAATGACTCTACATTGTGTGTGACAGTGGAGCTGTTCTCAGAGCAGTTCACTCTGCAGCACTGACTGTCATCTGCACTTCTTCTCATTCCTCTGTCAGTCACTGCTGGATGAAGCTCTCCTCTCCACCTCCCAGTAACATGGCCCAGTCAGAGCGTCTCTACACACAAGCTGCTGCTGCTTCAACCTCTCTGGATCATCAGGACACAGCTCCTCCTCTCTCAGCACACACACTGTCCTGTTTACCATCATCACCTCCACCTGCAGAGAGAAGGAAGAAGAGCAGAAGAGATAAACGAGTGTTTCCAGAGACTCTTCATCAGCTGTCAGTCAGTGATGCAGCACATCCAGTATAAAGAGCAGCAGGGACTTCAGTGCTGGGACTGTACTAGGACTCATTGTTGCTTCACTTTTTCTAATCTTTGGATTTTTATTGAAGTTGATGAAAATGTTTTTCCCTCCTAGTTTGAGTTTGGACTTTCATTCATTAGAAGAACCTTGGTGTGTCCACTCTGAGCTCTGTAGGAACCCCAACAACAAGCCCAACAATCCAGATGGACGGTTCCAGCTGTTAACTGGAGGAATTCCATCCAAACATCTGCTCTCACTAAATTCTTCCTCACCTACAGACTGTGTTCTTCACTGCTTTAAACTTGGAAATGAATGCAGTCATTGGTCTGCGTGCTGCTTTGTTCAGAGAGCTGATTGGCTGTTGACAGCGTTTGATCAGAGCGTGTCAGCCATTACTATGGTGACCATAAAGGTGAGAAACAGGAAGTGTTTAGTACAATACTGCTGACAGCACCACCCACTCACTCCATCACTCTACTGACCTCAGAGTCTCCAGTCTGTACGCTGGACTCTCCCTAAGATCCCACAGCTGCTTCACATCTGGATCCTTTAGCTTGTAGTTTCCTCTCAGGTCCAGCTGTCTCAGATGGGAGGGGTTGGACTTCAGCGCTGCTGCCAGATAATCACAGCTGATCTTTGACAAACCACACCTCATCAATCTGTATAAAGAATGAAAGATGTAAGTTTATTAGACAAAGTGTGAGCTTGAAATCATTCAGTGTTTCATTATCTATTTATTTATTTCACAATCTGTTTGAGCATCTTAATATTATTCGAAATAAATTTTTTTAATGGCTAATGACTAAAGCGTCCTTTACGCTGCTGCTCTGCTCTCCACAGTAAATAGAGAGGGAGCCTCTCTCTTCAAACGCTAGCTTGACAGCTGCCATCTTGCAAACATACCACCTGGCAATACTTCCTCCCACATTGCCGCTTCATGCACGTGAAAATTGCATTTTTTTAAAGTGCGACCAGTTCGCTTTGGATGCGGTCCGAGGTGCGAATGTGCACGCGACCAGCTAGGGGCGTGTGGCGCTCTTTGGTTGTGTCTACTGTGTTCAACACAATAGACACAATAGTCATTTCCTCATTCATGAAGTCAAAGCTCAGAGGAGAGATTTCATTTGCAGATGTTTACATTTATACAAAAAATAAATCACAGTTTAACATTAGTAAGCATTAACCAGCATGTGATGCAGCAGTGTCAGTTGGTAAATGTGCAATAATTCCTGCTCCAAACTGTTTCTGTTTCACAGATTGCTGTGTGCCGTGACCTTTGACCTGCTAAAGAGAGTCAGCTGTGGATTATTCATTGTAGTGTCTGATACTTAGAACTGTGAGGAAGAACACTACACAGTTAATCAGTCTGGTCTGCATCCTGTGGAGGGCAATGGGCCGTAGGTTGAGTATCACTGTTTGATATGCGAACATTGTTCTGCTGCAGTCAATGGACTAAACCAGAGAAGAAGAAAACAGACTTTACCATGAAGATCCTCAGTGTGGATCAGTATAATATCAGCCTGATGTCTGCAGTTTAGTGTCAGCACAACTTTCACATCATATTCATCTCAGCACAACTAAAACATGGTGACTGACCTCAGAGTTTCAAGTTTACATCCTGGACTCTCCAGAAAACCACACAGATGCTTCACTCCTGGATCCCGCAGGTTGTAGTTCTCACTCAGGTCCAGCAGTCTCAGATGGGAGGGGTTGGACTTCAGCTCTGCTGCCAGATAATCACAGCTGATCTCTGACAAACCACAGTTAAACAATCTGTATAAAGAATGAAATATGTAAGTTTATTAGACAAAGTGTGAGCTTGAAATCACTCAGTGTTTTATAATCTGTTCAGAGCTGAAGAAGGTTCAGAGTGTAGAAGTTTAGAAAATGGATACTCCAAACAGCTGAAGCCAACAGGAAGCAGCTTCAAACAAACACAACAAGAGAAAAAACTCTGAATTTTGCTTCCACTGTGGCGTCATGTTACTTTGTGTCAGCTCTGTTCTCACTTCCTTCATTATCCTTCTGTGTTTTTATGTCAGAATCTCCCTCGGTTTTGTGTTGCGATCTTGCCTAGTTTGTTGTGTATCTTCAGTTTAGTTGGTTTTGTTTTGTCTGGCAATAAATCTGTTTTGAGTGTACTTTTCGTCTCCTGGAGTCTGCATTTTGGGTCCTCCATTTGTGCCTGCCACACACAGTTTTTGACACAAGGATACTCATGTTTATTTGTATCGGGAAAAGCAGGGAAGACATGGACATGAAGTCTGTCAGGCTGCCTGAGTCCCCTCACTCACATCAGCTCAGAACTCTGCATTATTTACTGAGTAAGACTCAGAGGATCAGATGTTCTACAAAGAGCCAAACAAGACTTCCTGTCTGGTCTGTGGGCCTTCTGATCCACAGTGTCAGCACAACGTTCACATCCTCACAACTAAAACATGATGACTGACCTCAGAGTTTCAAATTGACATCGTGGATTCTCCAGAAGAACACACAGCTGCTTCACTCCTGAATCCTGCAGGTTGTTGTAGTCTCCACTCAGGTCCAGCACTCTGGGATACGAGGGGTTGGACTTCAGCGCTGCTGCCAGATAATCACAGCTGATCTCTGACAAATCACAGCGGTCCAATCTGTATAAAGAATGAAAGATGTAAGTTTATTAGACAAAGTGTGAGCTTGAAATCATTCAGTGTTTCATCATCTGTTCAGAGCTGAAGAAGGTTCAGAATGTAGAAGTTTAGAAAATGGAAACTCCAAACAGCTGAAGCCAACAGGAAGCAGCTTCAAACAAACAAGAGAAAAAACTCTGAATGTTTCACATTAAAGTCGTACATTTTTCATAAAAACATGACAAAGACTTGAAAAAGTCGTGTTTTCCTTCCAAGAACCACATGGCTTCACTTTTAAAGGTGAAGTGTGAAAGAAATGGACATATTTGAAGTCCAACACCTTTTTCCAGTCACATTATTAAAGCAGACAAACTACAAGCTCATTTTCATTCCAACAAGTCATCTTCTGACCTGGACTAACAACACTGGTCTCTATGTGCAGCTGGCTGTGAGACCAGTGCTCAGGGAGCGTCTACAAAGTGCAACACTGAAAGAACATCACACACTCATTTGCTTCCATCACACAAACATCTACTGTCATTATTGTCACCAAACTCTGTGGATCCTTTATTGCAAATTCAAATAGGATTCAAATGGTCAGACAAAAGAGGGTTATGAGGAAATATGATGAAATGTTGTGTATTAGCAGGAAGTTATTGAATCATTTTTCTCAGAAGCCAAACAAAATGATTGACAAACATGTTTTTACAAACTCAGTGTTGGACTTGGATCAGCAGGATAACCTGGTGTTTAAAGACCAGTGTTATTGGTCCATGTGGGATTAATCCAGCCACACAGAATTAGAATAATCACAGAGGTACCCTGGGTAATGATGAAGCAGAAAGTGGCGTTTGTCATGAATCAGCTGATGGGATTTCCTGCTTTTATTATTGTGCTGACGCAAATGACAGCTGTGAGCTCGTTCTTCAACAGTCGAAAAACGTGTGAATTTTGGACCCAGACGTGTAACACAATTCAACACACCGAAGCATCCGACCTGAACAGTTAACAGAGAAGGCTCCCCTTCAAAGTAAAAGCAGTATCAAAGAAAGTCTACAGTATAAAATAGAAAAGACAGAAAAAAGCTTGGTTGTTTTGAAATTGGGCAGAAATGAAACTACACTAAGATCAAACGTGACAGACATTTCATCCCATGTCAGTTTGGCCTCATCCTGGGCCGGATTATCCAGCACACACTCTGACCTCAGGCCCAGGGGCCACGCACAGCTGGGCTCCATCCAAGAGACAGGAAACAAACCAACATGATAATAAAGAGCACCATGTGATCTTCTTACATTTTAGCTTTTCAAGACAAACATAGTAAAAACATGACCATATATATGTTTTCTGATAACATGATGTGACAGGTAGAACAGAGTAAAGTGGTGGTGTTACAGCCTTTCTCCCCTCTGCTGCCGAGGCTGTTAGTCTCTCCCAAACTCAGCTACAGGACTTCCACATGAATGAAAGCAGCAGAAGTGGCTTTACAAATGAAAGAGGAAGAGGAGAAGAAGAGGAGAGGGAGGCCACCCTGACCATCACTCCAGCTGAAAGCATCACACTTCCATTAAAGTTGGTGAGAAAATGTTGAGCAGGATGAGCTGCTGGCTAATCTGGAGGCTGTAGCAGCAGCTCACAGTCACAGTGGATTTCCACTCATAAAAAAGCTCTGGCTGCTTCATTTCTCATTTCATATGAGAGACTTTAAAGCTTCAGTAAAGTTTTACTGTGATGCTTCCATATTCCAGTGAGGCCTCCATAATGATTCCAGCTGTTCTGTACACACACTGTGTGCCCTGTATGTCTAATTATTGAAGAAGGAAAAGAAGTCGAGCGATCGAATCCAGCTGGCGAGGGTCCATCACACATTTGTGCCCAGGGCTCATCCGGCCGTGGCCACATGGAGCCATCATGGCTTTAGTGTGAACAATAAAATAGGCAGTGGTGTTTCCACAACTGATCCACAACATAATGACATTAAAATGATGGAATTACATGGAACTGACAGATCCTGGTTCAGCTCCAGTCTGCAGTCATGTCAGCATCATGTCCCACCTTCACTGGAGGCCTTCTTTGGCTTTATTGTCAAACTCTGCTCTGATTGGCTGGCCTTGAATCCCTGTTACCCATAATGCAACAGGCGTCAGACACAGGCAGAAAGACTGTGAGATGTTTTATAAAGTGAAAACAGTTCTTTTGTTTTTAATAACGTTGAGCCAAAGTGAGAGAAAAGGAGCTTCATGGAAGGAATAAATGTGATGAATGAGTCATTACATCTACACCTGAATCATAACACCTTCAACACTGCAACAGGCGCAGCCATCGGCAATCAGCTGTGCAACACTCACACACATATAACAACTGTTTTTAATATTTAGGCACGTAGATCATTTATGTGCTTCAGCTCTTCTTACATTTTACCACCAACACGTTTCAAAAGCAGCAGCTTTTACTTTGAAGGCCAGCTGTCTCTGTTTCCTGTTTTCATTGTTGGATAATGAAACAAGTCAGATCTTCAACAGCCTCATTCACATCCCTCACACTCTACAGCCTCATCAGGACTGACTTCATCTTCACTGACTGATGGAGCACAACATGAACCTGTGGAGGCTGAAACACTGTCCTTTCAAACATCTCCCCGTCACCACTCCACTTCTGTCAGCCTTTAAATGAACCCTGCTCAAGTCTGTCACTTCTATTTGGAGCCAAAAGAATAAACTGTTGTTCAGTCATTTGACAAAACACAACATTTATGAAAGCACTCAAACTTCTTCACATTTGTCCTCAGACACATCTTGATCATTTAGGAACTAAAGAAAGTTTCAAACATCAAAGACCTGAAACATAGAAAAACAACAACAGCTGTAGTCAGTGAACTCACCTCAGAGTCTCCAGTCGACAGTTTGGACTCTCCAGTCCAGCACACAGAAGCTTCACTGCTGAATCCTGCAGCTCGTTCCAACTCATGTCCAGCTCTGTCATATGGGAGGGGTTGGACTTCAGAGCTGAGGCCACAACTTCACAGTGAGACTCTGAGAGCCAACACTCAGTCAGTCTGTGATGATAGAAAATATAAATGTGTTATTATAAAAGCAGAAAATCTGCATTATAAACAGACTGAATGTATATGAAGACAAAACAGAGTGATGTCATAATCTGATGAACATCTGCTCTTCACATCTGTGCTTCAGCTCCTCTTACTGTGTTTGACATGACACAACGATTATGTTTATGTGTCTTACTTTATTTCCTCATTATCACAAACATGATCAACTCAAATAGCTAATGGAGAACTAGTGACACATACACATGATGAAGGCCGTGTCCACTTAATACTACACTATACAGGGTGGGCCATTTATATGGATACACCGTAATAACATGGGAATGGTTGGTGATATTAAAGTCCTGTTTGTGGCACATTAGTATATGTGAGGGGGCAAACTCCTCAAGATGGGTGGTGACCATGGTGGCCATTTAGAAGTCGGCCATCTTGGATAAAACTTTTGTTTTTTTCAATAGGAAGAGGGCCATGTGACACATCAAACTTATTGGAACAGTCACAAGAAAAACAATGGTGTGCTTGGTTTCAATGCAACTTTATTTTTTCATGAGTTATTTACACGTTTCTCTTTGTTCACAGCCATTGACATGTCGAAGAGGTTAACACTTATTAATACAAAGCACAGCATTATTGAGGCACTTCAAATTATTTAATCCCAACAAAACCTACTCTAACAGCAGGGACAGTTACAGGAAAACTTTTCCTCCCCCGTTTGTGTGTTCCTCACCCGATCCAGTTTGCCCGGCTTAACGCTTGCTCGATTACTAACAAATCGTTTATTTTAAACAATCACTTTATGAAGAAATCTCTAAACTTCATGTGTTTAACTGAGACATGGCAGCAAAGCATGGATGATATTTACTTGAAGTAGAGCAGGCGATATGGCCAAAAATATTTATCACGATATATACAGTGGAACCGCGACTTACGAAATTAATTCGTTCCCGAGGGTCTTTCGTAAGTCAAACATTTTTGTAAGTTGAAGCACCCATTGCGCGTTTTGAGTGAGGCGATGCTGAACGATAGGCTATAGGCTAATTGCTTACTAGAACAACAATACGTTGTTCAAGTGGGGGCCAAAGGGTTGTCACGGGATTCAGAAGGCATTGTGAGCATTGTAGGCTCAGCCAATCAGAGCCAGTGGATTTCGTTACTGGGGCATTTTGTCGTAACACGGGCAGAAATATTGCTGTTCAGTGCCTTCGTAACTTGAATTTTTCATGAAACAGGGTATTTGAAAGTCTGGGTTCCACTGTATTAAAAAATTTGTGATAAAGATATAACTGACGATATAATTGATGCTAGACAAAATAGAACTCCACAACTTTACTAGCACAAAAAATCCATCCATTTATTTTCACTTAAACAAGCAGCTGTTTATTTATGTGCATTAAAGCTATATAAAAATTTAACAGTGCAAATGCAAATTCCTTGCTGAAAGTTTAACCAAAAGGCAGTAGAAATGGGCTGACACATCCTGAGCATAACCATGTATAATATCCACTGAAGTTAAAAAGAGGTGCTTTGCAACATTACACTGCAGTGTGCCAAATAAAAATATTTTAAAACTCCTTTTTTGCGTTTACGTGTGGACGAGGAATACAGAGTTCTTCACGCAACATCAAAGGTGTATGCCTTTTTTCACGTCACGCTCTGCACCACGTTATTGTTTACATGAGATGAGAATAGCAGAACAGCAGATAGAGACGAAATACTGTTAATCTGACTAGCTTCAGGTTTTACACGCTTACATATACACACCAGCTACTGTCTCTCTATTTAGAAAGGCAGAGGCATCACGGTGTCATTATTTTACATGTAGTTGTTTTTTTTCCTGTGTAATAATATTCAACATTGCTTTCAATACATTTTTCAATCCCTCTGCAAAACTGTTGGATACTGTTGGTCCGGGGAGAAAATTGTGTCAGGATCAGCCTGATATTATTTGTATCCCGCTGTAACTTTACTGTATAAAGAGCTAACATCTCCAAAATGCCAGGAGTAGTTAATCATTACAAGAAGTGTTTGTGAACTAAAAATCAAGAATGTGGGATACTGTTTGTCTGGGATTTTGACAGTCCAAAGCGTGCTCCCGATGAATGTAATACCAATTCTGCAGGGAGACCTACCTCAGCACTTGTGCAGGTGAAACCAAAGGGCAGAATTGCTTCACCATATTTTCTAGTCTTTGGCTTAGAATGAAGTTGGTTTGGAAACATATTCAGCGATGCTTCATCTCCTGCTTTGCGTTTGTGTGGGCGCCCAGTGCTAGCAGTGTCCAAGCGTTGTTTTTCTTTGTTTGTCCCCCCCCTGCAATGGCTCTGCGGGCCCCACACTTTGGGAAGGTCTGTGCTATATCATGCTTAGGTAACTAGCGAAACTAGCGAGTTAATTTCCGCTAACTTCCTGCTAGCTTCTAACTCCATTAAATGTAATAAATAAATTCTGTTTTCATGGATGCCTGGATGTTAAGCTTCATAGTTACACCTGGTAAAGCAGCAATGCTGATCGTTTTATTAAAGAAGAAATAATTTAGACCGTTTTTAACTCTCAGTGATGCTGCAGTGTTCATTTGACTTTGGGATCTGAAGCGGACGGTGTTTAGGACCCAGATTACTCCCAGATTTACGTAGGATGAACAACCGTCCTCTTTTCCCCGGACATGTCCACTTTTCACGTTCTGTCCGGGGCGTCCGGTGGGATTTTTGAGATGGATGAAATGTCCAGGTTTTCCTATAGGCATACAGAGGACCCTTATGTGCAACTTCGTTCCCGAACTTCTGCGTTGTAAGTAGTTGTTCCGCGCTCACAGACGGGACAGAGTGTGCAGCATCTAGTAAGTTGACTGAGTTCTTTGTTACACCTGGGGAAAACGAGGATGTTGTTGTATCTGCAGCAGAAGGTGCACTGGCATTTCATATTATGAAGCGTCACAATAGCTACAGACCCATGGATTGCACTTGTCTGTTGCTAAAAAAAGAAGCCTTTCCAGACTTTAACAAAGCAAAAAAGTGCCTGCACCGAGACTGAAGCTATTGTCAATGCTGTCATAGTGCTACATTCAGTTGAAGTCACTCCTTGAGCTCTTAATGAAATCCAGTACTGTGGCATTTCTCATACTTAAGTAACTATGGAACAGCAGGGCTCGCAAAACTTCAAAATCCCTGGTAGCCCTTCGAGCAGGGACTCTTCAGTTTGTGGTAGCCCAAAATAAATTTAAATAAAATAGAGAGCAATTTTTTGAGTGATGTTTTGTTTCCGTTACAATATTATACTATAATACTGTAACGGAAACAAAACATCACTCAAAAAATTGTTAAAACACAAATTACAACATTGTATAAAAATTACAATCATCAACTCAAATACTTGGTTCTAATTGAACAGAAATTTCTATGAACTTGTAAGAACTGTGTAGAACATGAATCATTCTATCAGATCCTGAATTTGAAATTTCCACTAAAGTCACTGGTAAGAGGCAAGTGGAACCAATTTTGCCAGTGGTAGTTCACTCTTTGCAACATAGCACGCTGTTCTAAACAGATTTTTCAGGTTTATTTTTAGTATGTTATTTGCAATTGTTTGCAAGTGTTCTGGCATTGATCACAAACCTCCTAGGAGAGGTCGTATTTTCTCTTACTGATATGTGGTATAGCAAACACACGTATATCTGTTTTACTCTAAGTGCCTTTTGTTCAGATGTACCGCTGGACTCCTGGCACCAGCTTTGGGGAGTCCTCACGGGGTCACACTCTGACACCACACACACACACACACATCCACATTCCAATGTAATGAACAAACGCACCCACTGGTGTATATAATAAAGAGCAGGACAAAGGGAGAGCGGACTCTTGGAGACCTCGCTTCCATGCGAGCGCTCTGAGAGCTCCCCTTGTATACAAGTAAAACTGTGCTTCTCCTCTCTGATTCTCAACTGAAGAAGTGTTTAAGAATACATCTCTTGACAGGTTTTTAAATAATTTTTTTGACTTTTTGACTTGTAAAAGCCTATAAGACATTTCACCATTCATTTACCGCAGAGAGAAGGCATTATTTAAATATGTTAAATTTTTCTTTAAGCAAACAGTATTAATAAAATTCTTCATGACAGGGCCAAGTGTCCTCTTTTTTGGAAATCAAAATATTGTCACCCTAATTTATGAGCACCTTAGTCCCACAAATACGGCAATAACGACGGCCTACTTGCATGTTCTACAAAAAACAAAAGTGCTTTGGTGGGCATCTGTCGGACAAACACCAATCCAGTTCCACATCACTGAAGTGGCACCATTTTTTAGAAACCAATTCTTGTTCGTCCGTTTCACTGAATGATCCGCTTTCTCCCTTCTCATTCTCCGTTACCGCCATGCTTTTTCAGCCATTATTATCTATTGCGATATTTCATTTTCTTATCGTTGCCTAACATTGTACCGGTATTCCCGTGAAGGGTATAATATGGACCAGCCCTAACTTGAAGGATTTCTGCTTGGCTGCCTGCTCCGTCATCGGAACTCGACTGCTGGTGGTCCCAGGCACTCGATTTAACTCGTGGTGATTGGACGTTTCAGGCAGTGGCACCAAGGTTGTGGAATTCTCTTCTCCTGTTTTTACGCTGTACAGACTCCATCGATTCTTTTAAGAAGCAGCTGAAGACATTTATTTTTATGTATTGTGAAACACTTTGTGATTTTTATCTGTGAAAAGCGCTAAATAAATAAATTTTAACTACAACTCACAGACACACACACACACACACCAATAACAGCCCACAGTTGCCTAAAGAAGAATAAAACTACAAAGAAGCTCTTCATAGATTCTTATTTCTGTCTCTCTAACAGCAGCGTCTGAATGACCAACAACACCAGCAGATTTAAAATACTGCCCCCTAATGACACAACACAGGTACTACATGTAGATGTGAGTCTACGACAATGCAGCGTACGACTACCAATGCAGGATCATGCTAAGTGCACACACACATTTCCTGATCAACACAAAACATCATTTTATCTGAGAAACTCAAACTAATGAGAGTCGTTTAGTACTGTGTATATCTGAAGAACTAAACTACTGATCTACACTGATCAATGATGTTGATGATCACATCTGGACTCACCGAGCCTTTCTGCAGTTCCTCACAGCTGGAATCAGTCTCAGTCGTCCCTGCCATGATGTGTTGTACTTCTGCAGGTCCAACTCATCCAGAACCTCCTCTGACATCTGCAGCATGAAGGCCAGAGCTGAGCACTGGATCTCAGAGAGTTCCTTCTCTGATCTGTTCTCTGACTTCAGGAACTCTTGGATCTCCTGATGTACTGAGAGGTCGTTCATCTCCATCAGACAGTGGAAGATGTTGATCCTTCTGTCAGGAGAGGTTTTATCACTGTTCATCTCCTTCAGGTTGTTGATGACTCTCTGGATGGTTCCTGCACTGATTTCTGTCTGACCCAGCAGACCTCGTAAGAGTCTCTGGTTGGACTCCAGACAGAGGCCATGAAGGAAGCGAACAAACAGGTCCAGGTGGCCATTTTTACTCTGGAGGGATTTGTTTATGGTTCTCCTCAACAAATCATCTGAAAATGAAATGTAATAGTAAGGATCATCTGGATTATTTTCCAGGAAGTCCTTCAGCACCTCCATCTTCCCGTTACTGTGACAGTGGAACATGTAGACAGCACCCAGAAACTCCTGAATGCTCAGATGAACAAAGCAGTAGACTGGTTTCTGGAAGATCACACACTCTCTTTTGAAGATCTCTGTACAAACTCCTGAGTACACCGAGGCCTCTGTCACATCCAGACCACACTGCTCCAGGTCTTCTTGGTAGAACATGATGTTTCCTTTCTCCAGATGTTCAAACGCCAGCCTCCCCAGCTTCAGAAGAACTTCCCTGTCAGCCTCCGTCAGCTCCTGTGGACTCGTCTCATGTCCCTCATGGTACTTGTTCTTCTTCCTCTTTGTCTGAACCAGCAGGAAGTGTGAGTACATGTCAGTCAGGGTCTTGGGCAGCTCTCCTCTCTGCTCTGTAGTCAACATGTGCTCCAGAACTGTAGCAGTGATCCAGCAGAAGACTGGGATTCTACACATGATGTGGAGGCTCCTGGATGTCTTCATGTGGGAGATGATTCTACTGGACAGCTCTTCATCACTGAATCTCCTCCTGAAGTACTCCTCCTTCTGGGCGTCAGTGAAGCCTCGTGCTTCTGTTAGCCTGTCAACACATGTAGGAGGGATTTGATTGGCTGCTGTGGGTCGGGAAGTTATCCAGATGAGAGCCGAGGGAAGCAGATTCCCCTGGATGAGGTTTGTCAGCAGCTGGCTGACTGATGACTTCTGTGTGACATCAGACAGCAGCTTCCTGTTGGTGAAATCCAATGAAAGTCTGCTTTCATCCAGGCCGTCAAAGATGAACAAAAGCTGAGAGACAGCCAGCTTCTCTGCTGTGACCTTCTGTAATGTTGGATGGAAAACATGGAGCAGCTCCAGAAGACTGTACTGCTCATCTCTGATCAGGTTCAGCTCCCTGAATGAAAGCAGAACCACCACACTGACATGTTGGTTCTCCAAGCCCTCTGCCCAGTCCAGAGTGAACTTCTGCACTGAGAAGGTTTTTCCAACACCAGCCACGCCGTTGGTCAGAACCACTCTGATGGGTCTCTGTTGGTCAGGTAAGGCTTTAAAGATGTCCTGGCACCTGATTGGAGCGTCATGGAGGGCGTCCATCTGGGAAGCTGTCTCCAGCTGCCTCACCTCATGTTGGGTATGAACCTCTTCACTATGTCCCTCTGTGATGTAGAGCTCAGTGTAGATCCTGTTGAGGAGGCTTCTACTTCCTGTTTCATCACTTCCTTCAGTCACACGTTCACATCTCCTCCTCAGACTGATCTTATGTTCATCTAAAACCTCCTGCAGACCAACATCTGCTGAAAGAAAGAAAAACAGAAAGAAAACTCTTCAATGTCTGAACAACAACAAGAAGTCCAGTTTTCAGAAATGAGTCCATCAGCAGACAGATGTTCAGTCTTACTTTGTACACAGCTGCTCTGACTGGCTGTCTGCAGTCCAGCTCTGCTTCTGGATCTTTCTCCACACTGGGGACAGGAGGAGTCTCCTGATGAAGCAGACTGGTCCCAGTATGAGGAGATGCACTGTCTGCAGAACCAGTGTCCACAGCTGGTAGAGACTGGATCCTTCAGGACGTCCTGACACAACGCACAGCAGGACAGCTGCTTCTCCTCACAAACGCCACTCATCTTCCTCTCTCTGTGAACACATTTCTTTATCACTAACAGTTGCTAAAACTATTCAAATTTAAAAGATGGTGCAGAAGTTGTGATGGTCACAGAGAAAAAGTGGAGATACTTTTCTGTTTGAAGGTCTGCAAACAAAGTGATGCTTCATTGATTTCATCAACACTAATGAGCTGCTTTTCCTGTCTGCCTGTCTTATTAAACACTCAGTGATCTGCCTGCAGATTGCTATGAATATATACTTCTAGTATATATTCATATAGTCCGCCCATTCCAGTAAGGATGGGTGGACATGTCTCAGCCTCCACCACTCTCAGCACTGGAGCCCCCCAGGGGTGTGTTCTGAGCCCCCTGCTGTATTCTTTGTACACATATGACTGTGTGGCCACTACCAGCTCCACCACCATCATCAAGTTTGCTGACGACACCGTCGTGGTGGGCCTGATCTCTGACAACAACGAGACGGCCTACTTGAAGGAGGTTAGGAATCTGGAGAACTGGTGCCAGAGGAACAACCTCCTTCTAAACATCAGTAAAACAAAGGAGTTGATAGTGGACTTCAGTACTAAACAGGAGAGGAACTACCAGACCCCCGTCATCAACGAGTGCCCAGTGGAGAGAGTGGACAGCTTCAAATACCTCGGAGTTCACATCACGCAGGACCTGTCATGGTCCTGTCACATCAACACCGTGGTGAAAAAGGCCCGACAGCGTCTCTACCACCTCAGACGCTTGAGAGACTTCCGACTGCCCTCCAAGGTGCTCAGGAACTTTTACTCCTGCACCATAGAGAGCATCCTGACGGGAAACATCTTAACCTGGTTCGGGAACAGCACCATGCAGGACAGACGAGCTCTACAGAGGGTTGTGCGATCAGCTGAGCTCCCTGACCTGCACTCAATCTACAGCAGGCGGTGCTGGACCAAGGCCAGGAAGATCGTGAAGGACCTCAGCCATCCCAACAACGGACTGTTCTCTCTGTTGAGGTCAGGAAAACGATTCCGCTCCCTGAAGACCAACACAGAGAGACTGAGGAGGAGCTTCTTCCCGCAGGCGATACGGTCTCTCAACCACACCACCACATAGTACTGACCCACACATATGGTTCTTACACACACACTGGACATTCTGGACTTTGTTTACACTTCATGACTTAAATCACTTTAAGCATATTTGCACTGCATATTATTTCGCTGCTGTTATTGTATATATATATATATATATATATATTTATATTTCTTCATACATTCTTATATATTTCTACACTGTGTATTGTGTATTTTGTTGTACAGTTATTTTATTTTCAACTTTAACTTATATATTTTATTCCTTCCTAGTTAAATTTACCCTTTTTAATTTTCATATTTATTTCCTATCTTATTCATAGCCTTTTCTTTTTTCTTTAGGTCACGAGCAGTTGTGTAAGCATTTCACTGCATATCGTACTGTTTATGACTGTGTATGTGACAAATAAAATTTGAATTTGATTTGATTTGAATTTGATTCCTGAAAAGACTTCACAATAAAAGCCTTCCAACAGAGGCCGCTGCTTATATTCTTCATGCCACTCCATAGATCACAGTAACGGACTCACAGCCGGACCAATGAGGCCGAGTGTTAAAAACGCTTCCTCTTTTTAGGTTTTGTGTGTGTGTTAGTTAACATTAAATGTCTCTAAGCAAGTGTAAATACGTATTTCCACGGTGGATGATCTACAGTATGTATATAAAAGATTCATATTTGAGTTTGTTGAAGCTTACTTCATATACCTAGAATCCTCGTGAGAACCAGCTTATTTATGTCCTCTGTGAAGGACATTTGTTTTCAGTCTATATCTTTTGAGTTATTCGAGCTACCCTACTAAGTCCTGATGTGTTAGATAGAGGACATCCTGGGCTTTCCATTGATATCTCATGTTTGGTGGCCACAAGAAAAGTTTAGTCTTCTGGCCTCAGTTTTCAGGAGGATACTGGCAACAGAATTCACTCACCTTCCAAAACACTAAACTCAGGTGTTCCTGTCTCTTCGATGACCGTATATGTACCAAATCAGCACCCAGGCATGCAGACTGCTTCTACAAATATCTGTGAAAGGCTCGCTCTCAGGAGCTCAGTGAAGTCCAGCGTGGTGCTGTGACAGGATGCTACCAGTGCATCAAGTCCAGCTGTGAAATGAGCTCACTGCTAAATGTTCCACAGTCAGCTGTTAGTGGGATTATAACAGAGTGGAAGTGACTGGGAACGACAGCAGCTCAGCCATGAAGTGGAAATCACAGAGTGGGCTCAGTGGATGATGAAGTGCAGAGTTTCTGCAGAGCCAATCAGGACTTCATTTGGCCTTCAGATGAGCTCATGAACAGCTTCATTAAATGGGTTTCCATGGCGACCAGCTGCGTCCAAGCCCAAGCACAATGGTGCAGTGGTGTAAAGCACACGGCCACTGGACTCTAGAGCAGTGGAGATGTGTTCTCTGGACCAATCACGCTTCTCCATCTGACAATCTGATTGATTACTATAGGTTTGGTGGTTGCCAGGGCAACAGTACTTGCATGACTGCATTTAGCCAAAAATAAAGTTGTCATCAACACTTGGCTGACATCATATTAAATGCTGTGGATTCAGAATTGGATGCCACTCAAGTTTACATGTGTGAAGGCAGACGAGTCAGTACTTTTGGTAATCCAGTGTAAAGTTGCACTGATTGATTTCCATGAACAGCACTGTGGTTCAGTGTTGTCCTGATGGAGTAACAGCAGCCAGTATGATCCAGGCTTTAGCTGCTGGGTCTCTGTGTGACCTGTTGGGATTCAGAGATTCTTTTATTGCTGCCATATACTCTGCCTTATGATAAATGCATTAATAACATGTTCTACAGTATTATTTTATCAGTAATATTGTTTACAGGGTTCATATTGCATTTGTGACCAAGTGGTCGGCGGGGTTATAAAAGAAATAATAAACTGACAACGCCACCTGAGGGGGAATTCTAGCCCCCAGGAAATATGAACTTTAAAAATGAAATGTAATTAAAACAACAACATTTGCACAGGTTCAGGGATGCACACTGAGGCCAACTCAAATATAAACACAATTTTATTTATTAATGTAAAATGAAAAACAAAACAACAGCGCACTAAATATCTAAAACGGTGTCCCAAATTACAATAAAAATAAATACAACTGGGACTTACCAGCAGCGGTGGACCAAAAGAACCACACAAAAAAAACCTACTATGGTCTATTCACCTGGTGCTGTACAACAAAAGAAGTGTGGAAAACGACCCACCACCTGAGGTCCCACGGCCGCTGGTAAATCCTCAGTTCGCTGAAATAAAAGCACGAGATAAACACATTAAAAAGGATAAAAACATGGAACATAAACAAGCTCTCAACCTAGAAAACAAAAGAAAGAAACAATTAAAAGAAAACAAAAATCGGTGATACAACACACCCAGTTATACACCACAGAGCACTGATTAAAAATACTTTCACTCGGCGAACCAGCCCACAGCTGGTGCTGGGTCCGATTATCCTTGGTCTGCTCGGTCTCACACAACTTCCCACAGCTGGGAGAAAGGGGAAAGGCAGTACCAGTTCGTATAACCGGCCCAGTATACGGCCGAGAATCGCCCCGGCCAGCCACAAAAGCTGGAGCGAACAATAGTCCAAAAGGGCGTAGAAAGGCAAGCTACAGGGGAAAACTGGGCCGCCGACAGTTTAACCGTAATATAACAAAATCAACAAAACAAGACAGCAGCAGGGCAGGTGCCCGACTCTCTACGTAGCCAAAGCAGGCGGTTGGTCCCCGAGAGGGCACGGCAGCAATCAAACCCTACAAATAAGAAAAGGCAAAACTAACCTTAGTCTTCTTTAATTTACAAAACTAGCAGCTATAAAATAAGCGGCTTACCCCAGAACTTGGAGGCGCTGTACTGCACGGCGGATGCACTCACGCGTCTCCTCACCACGGCTGGAGCAAAGGAAAGAAAAACAGCCGCGCTGTAGCGGGCCGCAGAAATATAACTACTAATTGCCGACGTTAGGGAGAGATCAGAAATCGAAGAGGAGACCTACCTGTAGCAATCACATGACCTGATCGCCTCAGTAATTTAACCAGCAAGCCAGCGTCTACCGCTGTATCGCACCAGAAGCTCGGGAGGAAATAATCCAACGAAAGAACCCGGCTTCTCTTTATACAGGTGAACGCCGCCCTGTAATCAATATACAGGTGGGCTCCTAGTTAACGTAAGCACGCAGCGGGAGCAAGCACAGGAGGGAGAGAGAGAAAGCAGTAGCGCAAATGGGGGCGAGAGAGAAAGAAAAAAGCGAGTAGCCCCTCCGGCTACACATTGAATATGTTTGTCATCACATTAACCTTTCTATTCACAGGTTTATTTATGATCATTTTATACACAATGCATATCTGTGCTTGTTTAGAGTTGATGTTCCATCCAAGAGGGTTTTAAGCTTCACTGGTGAGAGTGTCCAGGTGATACATGTTGAGGGAGGATGAGAACATAGCAGGTTGATTGCATGCATGCTTACAATACATAAATCTAGTAGCAGGCCTGAGCGAAGGCCCAAGTGTCTTCTGCTTCTTCGATGGTCCATTATTAGCTCTTAGGGGCCCTGAAGCTTGAAGTTATTACCTTAAAAGGAAGGTGTTATCAAAAAGAGAAGTTATATGTCTGTTATATGTCTGTTTATAGCTATCAGAGATGTACGAGATGTACCCTTGTCTGTAAACAATGACTGTACACAATGTATTTTTGACCTGTATTGACGTGTATGTGGGGGTGTGATCCTCTATGCTATAAAACCAGAACCCAGTGTATTTTTGTCAGAGCAAATAAGCCATAGGCTGATGATTGTTCTCCGTTGTCAATAAACTCATCGTTTGATTGCACTTTTCTGGAGCCTCCGTCGTTTGTTGTCTGGTCTAAAGTTGATCGGTCTCGCTTCAGACCTCTCAGACTGTTTAACAGATCAGACACAAAGAGAATCAGAGCAGCTCTTTAAAGACAAACATGAACCCACTCAGGTCACACTTTCCCCACAGATATGAGCATCACTGTCCTCAAACAGCAAATGACCAAGTCTAACATTTGGATGTTTTCTCTTTCATTGTTTTCTTTTTAATGAATCTTTGTAACAATCTGAGGATGTTTCAGGTCAGATTTATCCAGGAAACACAAACATGTAAATAGGGCTGTTCGATATAACAATATATATCGGATGGCGATATAAAAACGTGTATGGTTTAATTTTACGCTATTGTTTGTTTCGTGTTTCGTTTTTTCATCGTTTTGATGGTCACTGTAGTGTCTATATTAATTTCTTAAAGTTCTCTCTTTCTCTTATATTTAATATAACCACACTACGGACGGACGTTGTCGTTAGCAACAACGACGGTAACACCATCACGTGTCTGCATGTTTATGTTCCACATAAACCTTTCACAATAAAGCTCAAGATCCTGTTGAGACTTTTCAAAATAAACTGAATCACGTGAAAGAACAGATTATTTATGGATGAGAAGTAAAAAAAGAGCCGCCATGTGCTAAAAAATAAACCTTAGACTCAAACGTTAGAAGAGGCTTTTCCCCGCAGCACGCCGTGTAATAAATACTCACAAAGAAAACGGCGGCCGTTACAACTTATGTCTAAAAATGTATCGTTTCATGCATCGGTTAAAACACTCGACTCCAGCTACATGACGCCCAGCTGGAAACACTTCACGCAACACGAGCTGCCCGAGATTCACAGAATTTACAGAAAATGTTACATTTTTGTGATTTATATCGTTATCGGACGATAGAATTCTCAATTCGGGATATGAGATTTTGGTCATATCGCACAGCCCTACATGTAAAGGAGTCATCACAGCTCTCTGACCTCGTTGGTCCAGGTTCACCACTGAAGTCTGGATTTTGACCTTTGGACCAGTCACTCCTCACAGACGGACAGCTGGACCCTGCAGACTGTGACCTCTGACCTCTGCAGACACAAACATGATTGAAGCAGCTGTGATCACACAGACTGCAGATAATGCAGCTGTTTCCTGTCAGTAACATCCTCTTAGATTAGAGTTCAGCTTTTTACAGGAAAACTGGACAAAACTGATTTTGTTACAAATTCATTTTCATTTCCTCTCAGCTCACAAACACAGTCAGAAAATCAACAAATTTCACACGATATCTGATTTAAAAACATATGTGAGATTTATATTGTCAATTTATCCAACACTACTAAGCAGTCTTTACCTTTAAATGTAAGCTCCTGTCCTTTTTTATCTTTCTCCAGAGTGAAAGTTTTTAAATAAACTCATTGCTGCAGCAAAGAGCAGCACAACAGTGAGACAGATCTTTTAGCTTCAGTGTTCTTATTCTCCACTAAGTCATTCTGTCTCTAATTAGCTAACATAAACTAATCTGTGTCTATTAGCAACCAACCAACTCAAAGAGTTCATGTTACTAACAGCTCACCTCTCTGCAGCAGACACAGGCTGGACTTTAAAGTTAAAGGGCTCATCTTTAGACGCGTCACTCTTACAGGACACAGAGCTCGGTGGAGGTCCAGGTGGGTTCCTGTGAATAATGATGGAGCAGTGATGTGAGTGCTGAGCTGTGACATGGAGAAGAGTCATGGACAGTTAGAGATGGTCATCTCACCTCTGAGCTTTGGTCTGGCTCTCATGTTCCCCACACAGAGTGCTTTTAGAGGGAGGGACTCCCTCCTCTCTGTCCTCACACTGATCCATGCTGCTCAATTCAGCTCACACACACTTTCTACCTGCAGAGGAAACACAAATCATTCATGTGCACATCAGCTGAGAGCTGCAGAGGTCGTGTCTGATGTGTTGGACTAACATCCATCTGAGACACAGCTTTCATCAGTTCACTACAAAAAGTGTCACAGAGCCAAGTTCAGCCTCCAAATCCTCCATTACTGTAGTCCTACAAAGGTCAAACATGGCTGTAGCTTTATGTCAGTAACAATGTCCAGGACCGAGCTGACTGCTTACAGAGTTCATACTCTAACTGCTAGCTGCTCTGCTAGCTACGCTAACTCATGTTAATGCTGCTCAGAAAATGTTTATAAAATATTAAAGAGTGAAAAGTAAAGCTTGGAGTCACAGGATGATGCTGATGTAAGCAAACAGAGCACTGAGTTCTTCATCGTTGTTACAGTTGATTTTTTTTTAAGCAACAAAAAAAATCTTAAGGAAAAAAATGGAAATGCTGATAAATCTGTTTATTTGTAAGACAAACGTAGCTCAGTTTGTGGAAAGCTGCATGAAGCTGGCAGCGATATTTGTCTCAAAACTACACGTGGATGTGATGGAGAGAAATGTTTTAGATATTTGTGCACAGGAAGGTTTTTGATTTGTGAAGCTGAACATCATAAAGTGAGTATACATGGTGAGGATCTATTCAGGTTGGGATGTGTGGATTGAAGCACACGCTTGTGAGTCCTCAGATGAAACACACAAATCACTGCACACCTGTGTAAATCTGTGGATCATATGGTACCCAGTCGAGTTACTCTAGAGACCAGTTTGTCTGTTAATGAGTTGAGATCTTTTATTGGGACTCTTCATCCAAGAGAAACCCTCCCTGTCACCTGTATCCTTGGTTACTGACTGTCACCTGTGTGCACTGAGAGCAGCTGTGCAGCGCTGACGTCAGTGTGCGCAGCTGCAGGAGGGAGTTTCTCGCTATTCTCCCGAATAACTCAGTGACTTAATGACGCTGGGCCTGCGTGTTTCTGTTCCTAATTATTATTATTATTATGATTATTATGATTATTATTATTATTATTATTATTATTATTCAGAGAGATTCCAAACCATTTAGTGAACCTCACGTTACATGTTTCTGATGTGACCTCATCCCAGACACACGATGACAAACAACTTTACTCTAACTTTACATTTACTTCTTTCAGGAGAGTCCAGATTCCTACACAAACACTCAGAGCCTGAAACACAGAGACTAACTGAAAACGTTTTTTCCTCTTAAAATCAAAGCGACAGCAGAGAAAGAAACGACAGACCAAATATTCACAGCATGTTTCCTTTTTAAGGCACAAACATCTGTTTCCACGTCACGTACAGCGGCCTCACTCAGAGCTCAGGGCGCGGTCAGCCTCTTGGTCCAGCTGTGAGTCCGTTACCGTGAACTATGAAGCGGCAGATTTGTGCAGAACTAAGCTGCACACAGCTGATGTTAGCCAGGAAAACATTACACACTGCTAACGTTACCTTAACACGGAGCTTCACACGGAGACGATCAGCGTCAAAGTTCAGGAGAGAAAAACTTCGGGAAGGAAAAACCAGGGAGGGGCTTGTGGGACAGAGGGTCCACAATCCCACAGCCACAAACATTCTAACCAATCACAGCACTCCGTTTCACTCCGCTTTTGTTACGTCCCCTCCGCTTTTCCACAGCAGTAAACTGTGTCACTAACAGTCAGAGAGGATGGAGTCAGTGAACGCAGCACATTTTCTGTTGAACGTAGAAAAACACAGAATAGATTAGTTTGAGTGAATAAACAGCGCATGTTTGTCTGCACAGACCATAATAATAATGACAGGCGGCTGTTTGTTCAGAGCTGATTTATTTCTGCTCATTTTCCTGTTTGAAACAAACATCTGTCAACACTTTGTTTCAGCTTCACATTCATCCAAACATCCTCAGAGTTCTCTCCTGACAGTCAAACATCCATGATGAGAGTGATCATGGTCGAGTGTGAGGTACTAAACTTACTGTAACACTTTACCTTCATCTGATGTCAGTATGAACATCAGCAGGATTCTAATCCAGGACTGTTACTGCAGTAAATACTCTGAATACCACAGACAGGCTGATCAAACAGCAGCAATAACACCTGAAAATACATGAAACTAACAATAAAGCAGCGTTTCATCCTCACTGTGTGTTTGAACACACTGATCCAGGATCAGATTCATGTTTCTGACCTGAGAGTTTACCTGTACACTTATGATGCATTCAGGGTTCCGCAGCAGACTGTTGGCTCTACAACGGGGGGCTTTATCCTTCAGTGACTGCAAAAATAAAATCTGCTGCCACCAGTGTCCATTGAAAAATCTGTAAATTTAAGAATAATGTCTTATGTCACAATACTACAATACCATCATGGAATACAGATCATAAATCTTAGTTTACACTCATGAATCATGTTGTACACATTCGTAGTTACAGTTTGTTGTGCCATTCAAAAACCATCATAGCTCAATAGAAGCTCTGAAGTCACTCTGTCAACATGTCAGCACACGAGCTCACACATGACTGCTTCATCAACATGGAGCTCTGAGTGTTTATTAAAGGATCATTGTGTGAAAGAGACTCTAACACAGCTGACTGCAGCCTTTAGCTGTGAGCACACAGTGTCTCACATTTACATTCATTTACTGTCAATTACACTCAATAACTTTAAACAGCTGCTGTGGTTCCAGGGCTGAGCCCCCAGAGTTTCAGGGCCCAGTGACACCCCTAATCAGGTCTAAGATATCTACCTACTCTGACTGCAGGGCCCAGCTACAGGATCGGGTTCAGCTATAAATAGACTGCATGTTTTACAGGGACTGTCAGCACTAAAGGAGAAGAGGACAAACTAAACAGGACACAAACAAACACACACAGTTTGTTTATGAAAAAATTCAGTCAGTGAGTTTGATTCAAGTTGATCAATAATCTATAATCATGTAGATTTGTCTTCAAACAGATGAGTGATCCAGAGTTTGTCCTGAAATAAGAGCTGAACATTTAAGTCCAAACATCACAGGAACAGTCAAACTGTTAAAGGAGGAAACTACGGTGGCCTTGAGAGGCCAAATGGAGTGCAACTTTTAAAAAACACCAGCAATAAGAAAAACACAACAGAAATAGGAAAAAACAGATTTCCAAAAGCACACGGGAAGTGTTTCTGGGGAGACAATAACCTGATGGACGAGTTGCAGGAACCAAAAATATGCTAAGACACTTAAAAGAAGAAGTGGAGGATCTAAGATAAGATAAGATAAGATAAGATAACCTTTATTAGTCCCACACGTGGGAAATTTGTTTTGTCACAGCAGGAAGTGGACAGTGCAGAAGTTATGAAGCAAAAATTAGAATAAGATAAAATAAGAATAAATACAGTACACAACTGTACAGAATAGAATAAAATAAAATACTATATACAGTAGAATAAAATAGAATAAAATATACAATAAGATAAAAATAGAATACAAATGTTATATACAACTGAGTAAAAATACAACGATGCCAGAAAGATTATTGCACATTAGTGTTATTGCACATGTGTGGATGTGTGTGTTTGATCAGTTAAAGTCTTTGTTGTGGAGTCTGACAGCAGTGGGGAGGAAAGACCTGCGAAATCTCTCCGTCCCACACCGTGGTGCCGCAGATCTCCCACTGAAGGAGCTGCTCAGTGCTGTCACAGTCTCCTGCATGGGGTGGGAGATGTTGTCCAACAGGGATGACAGCTTAGCCGCCATTCTCCTGTCACTCACCACCTCCACTGGGTCCAGAGGGCATCCTAGAACAGAGCTGGCCCTTCGGATCAGCCTGTTCAGTCTCTTCCTGTCCCCAGCAGAGATGTTGCCGCCCAGCAGACCACACCATAAAAGATGGCTGAGGCCACCACAGAGTCATAGAAGGTCTTCAGGAGTGGGCCCTCCACTCCAAACGACCTGAGTCTCCGCAGCAGGTACAGCCTGCTCTGCCCTTTCCTGTAGAGGGCGTCTGAATTATGAGTCCAGTCCAGTTTGCTGTTCAGATGAACACCAAGGTACCTGTAGCTGTCCACAGCCTCAATGTCCATACCTTGGATGTTCAGTGCTTGCAGTGGAGGATGTTTGTGCCTCATGGAGTCTACCACCAGCTCCTTGGTTTTACTGGCATTGATCTGGAGGTAGTTCAGCTGGCACCAGTCCACAAAGTCTTGGGTTAGTCCTCTGTACTCCTTGTCGTCCCCATCAGTGATGAGGCCGACTATTGCAGAGTCATCAGAGAACTTCTGCAGGAAGCACTGGGTGGAGTTGTGGGAGAAGTCTGCAGTGTAGATGGTGAAGAGGAACGGAGCCAGAACCGTTCCCTGTGGGGCCCCGCACTGCAGGCGACCCTGTCCGACACACAGCCCTGAGTCCTCACATACTGTGGTCGGTCGGTGAGGTAGTCCAAAATCCAGGTAGTGAGGTGATGGTCCACTCCAGAGTTCTCCAGCTTGTCCTTCAGAACCGAGGGAAGAATGGTGTTGAAGGCACTGGAGAAATCAAAGAACATGATTCTCACAGTGCTCCCAGCGGTCTCCAGGTGAGCGAGGAAACGATGTAGGAGGTGAATGATGGCATCATCCGCTCCAATGCCAGGTTGGTAGGCAAACTGAAGTGGGTCCAGTGATGAGCTCACAAGGCGCCGAAGCTGAGCCAGGACCAACCGCTCCAGGGTCTTCATCAGGTGGGATGTCAGAGCCACCGGCCTGTAGCTGTTGAGGTCCTTGGGGCGTGAAGTCTTTGGCACTGGTACAACACAGGAGGTTTTCCAGAGCTGTGGGACTCGTCCCAGCCTCAGGCTCAGGTTGAAGAGGTGCTCCATCACACCACACAGTTGGTCCGTGCAGGACCTGACGACCCTTGAGCTGATGCCATCTGGGCCTGCTGCCTTCTTGCCATTAATCCTCCTCAGTTCCCTCCTAACCTGGGTGGTTGAGAGAGACAGGCTGGAGCCTTGTGTTGATTGTGTATTGGATGCTGTTGTTGGGGGTGGGGAGGGGTGAGCAGGGTGAATAGAGGAGGTGTGAAGTGTCTGAGGTGTCAGAGGTGGAACAGCAGCAGTGGGGGTGGGTGAGTCTGCAGCCGATGTTGGAGACTGCCTCATGGCTGAATCAAATCTGTTGAAGAAATGATTCAGTTCATTTGCCCAACTCACATCCCTCCCAGGTAGAGAGTTCTGATGTTTGTGGCCCGAGATGGTTCTGAGGCCTCTCCAGACTTCACCAACGTTATTCTGCTGAAGCTGGTTCTCCATCTTCTGCCTGTAGCTGTCCTTCCCATTCCTTATCAGTCCCCTCAACTCTCTCTGCACCCTTTTCAACTCCTCTTTGTCTCTGGATTTGAAGGCCCTCCTCTTCTGCTTGAGGACAGCTTTAATTTCTGGGGTAATCCAAGGTTTGTTGTTGGAGAAACACCGTACAGTCCTGGTAGGTACGGTGTTGTCCACACAGAAATTAATATAGTCAGTAATGCATGTAGTAAGGCTGTCGATGTCCTCTCCGTGGTCGTCACAGATCACCTCCCACACAGTGGACTCAAAACAATCCTTAAGAGCCTCCTCGCTCTCCTCCGACCATCTTTGCACTGTGCGGGTGGCTGGTGGCTCCCTGCGCACTAAGGGCTCATACACAGGGACAAGGTGCACCAGGTTATGATCAGATCTGCCCAGGGAGGGAGAGGTGATGAACTGTATGCCTCTTCTGCATTGGCATACAGTAAGTCCAGTGTTTTATTGTCTCTGGTTGGGCAGGTTACATACTGGGTGAAGGTGGGCAGTGTGGAGTCCAGTGAGGCATGATTGAAGTCCCCTGATATTATGAGGAGGGCTTTCGGAGATTGTGTTTGCAGTCTGCTGACCACAGAGTGGAGAGAGTCACAGGCTGCATCCGCGTTGGCGAGGGGGACATACACTGTTATCGCGATAACATGCGAGAATTCCGGGGCAGGTAATGCGGACGCATGCTAACGGCTAACAGCTCAATGTCTCTGCTGCAGAGTTGTTCTTTCACAGTGATGTGCCCAGGGTTACACCATCTGTCATTCACAAACACTGCCAGTCCCCCTCCTTTCCTCTTACCGCTCTCTCTCGTCCTGTCCGCTCGCAGCAGCTGGAATCCCGGTAGTGTCACGCTCGTGTCCGGAGTTAGCGGTGTTAGCCACGACTCCGTTAGCATCATGATGCTACATTGCCGGTACTCCCTCTGTGACCAGGTTAGCGACGTGAGCTCATCCATCTTATTGGGCAAAGATCGTACATTTCCAATAATTACAGAAGGAAGAGATGGTCGATAACGTCTCCTTCTCGGGCGACGGCGCTCCTTCCCACCACGACACCCCCGTCTTTTCCTCCTCAGCTCGCTGGGAATGTCGGGTCTATCCGCCCGGCAGTACCGCTGTGGGACTTAGCGCTAACAGCTGATCCTTACTGTAAACAAAGGATCCCTGCTCTGGGTCCCCAGACACGGGTGAAAAAAGTAGAAAAAAACTAAGAAAAACGACCAGAACTAGCACAAAACGGTAGAACATGGTTGCAGAGTCTAATTACTAATACGTTAGTTATAAAAAATTACGAGAAGAAAAAGATAAGAAAGAAAGAAACTCAGAATGAGCAGAGCTGCTGTAACAGGCTGCCGCGCACGGGGGGCGCCGGAATAATCAACATATAATCAAATAATTATATGTTGTTTATAATAATATAAACAAATAATCAATTAGACATTTAAAGTAGGTGATAGGTCAAGTTAGGTCAAGTTATTAGATACTCACACATGTAGCCCACACAGAGAATTGGGTGGCGACAGAAAGCTGGCTTGGGGGTTTATTGATGACTATACAGCCAAACCCCTAGCCTACAATAATATAATAAATCCTGTTTTGCTCCTACAATAGTACAATACTATATTCTCACAATGCAAACTACAGTGGGTCCAGGAGGGGGGGCATGAGGGTCTTGAGGTAGGAGAGAACCAGGTGCTCAAATGACTTCATGACCACAGACGCCAGAGCCACAGGTGTAGTCATTTAGCCCTGTGATCCTTGGCTTCTTAGGGACAGGGACTATGGTGGAGGCACATGACATGCCTGCAATGAGGAATTGAAGATGCCAGAAAACACTGGGGCCAGCTCATTCGCACAGTGTCTGAGAGTGGCAGAGGACACACCAAGCATCCTGCCTGTATGCACTTTCCAAGCATACAGGCTCTTAAACTGCTTCCTCACATGTGCTTCATGAATATGAAGGGTTGTAGTGGAAGAAGGTGGAAGTGAGTTGTGCTGTGAGTTCACTTGTCTCCACTCTGTGAGGGTCAATAACAAACTCATGAACAAGCTCTTATTCAACTGTTTGCAGAGAAGAAATCTGTGCCTACATATCTGCCTGTGTCAGTACAGGAAGTCATTTCATGAAATTAGCCCACTTCCTGTGGTCACAGTCATGTCTCTGCTGTGTGGTTGCTAAGCTGCTGTTATTTTTTCACATATGGACTTGTTTGCTTTCCTGTGTGACCCCTGCCCAGATCAACGAATGGACTTGGGAGTTTCCCGTGCCTCTGTGCTTCCCGTGTTTGGTTTCTCTGCCCCTGTAACTGTTACATAAATGTAAATCTTCACCATCACTCTGACATCTGTAGGAAGGTACTTTAAATGTTTTTTCTCAGTTGTAGACGTTGCTTAATTTTTTGTGTTTTGTTTTTCTTAGGATATGTTCTTTATATTTACATACAGTCATGACCAAAGGTTTTGAGAATGGAAATTGGAAAAGTTGCTGCTTAAGTTTTTATAATAGCAATTTGCATATACTCCAGAAAGTTATGAAGAGTGATGAGATGAATTGCATAGTCCTTCTTTGCCATGAAAATGAACTTAATCCCGAAAAAAAAAATTCCACTGCTGTCATTAAGGGACCTGCTGAGATCATTTCAGTAATCGTCTTGTTAACTCAGGTGAGAATGTTAAAGATCACAGGCCTGGAGATCATTATGTCAGGCTGATTGGGTTAGAATGGCAGACCTGACATGTTAAAAGGAGGGTGATGCTTGAAATTATCGATCTTCCATTGTTAACCATGGTGACCTGCAAAGAAACGTGTGCAGCCATCATTGCATTGCATGAAAATGGTTTCACAAGCAAGGGTATTGTGGTTACTAAGATTGCACCTAAATCAACAATTTATAGGATCGTCAAGAACTTCAAGGAAAGAGGTTCAATTCTTGCTAAGAAGGCTTCAGGGCGTCCAAGAAAGTCCAGCAAGCGCCAGGATTGTCTCCCAAAGAGGACTCAGCTGCGGGATCGGAGTGCCACCAGTGCAGAGCTTGCTCAGGAATGGCAGCAGGCAGGTGTGAGCGCATCTGTATGCACATATGTCTGTGAAGGTTCTCAGTCATCCAGGTCATCGTAGACTAAGGAGCTTGGAAAGAAAAGCGTCTGGACTTCTTGAGTTGCTTGAAGACGTTTCACCTCTCATCCGAGAAGCTTCTTCAGTTCTAAGGATCAGTGGTGGAGAGTCCCAGATTTAAACCTAGTGGGAGTTTCCCCCCAAAGGGGGACAAAGGACCCCCTGATGATCCTCTACCTAATCACATGAGCCAAGGTGTGAAAGCGGGTGTGGGTCCTAATCAGCCAGAGTTTCGGGTGAGCTCATTGTGAAACCTGGCCCCACCCTATCATGTGTTTTCCTGAGGTCAGATGGCCCAGGGTGTGAGTGGGCGTTAAGGCGTCTGGGAAGGGATCTCAAAACTGGATTATAGATGGCAGACAGTTGGTGTCGTAAACCCCCGCCTCTGTTCAAAGATGGTCGCTCACAGTGGACGTAAATGGCTTCTTTCACCCCTCTTTCAAACCATCTGTCCTCTCTGTCCAAAATGTGAACGTTGGCATCCTCGAATGAGTGACCCTTATCCTTTAGATGCAGATGAACTGCTGAGTCTTGTCCTGTGGAGGTGGCTCTTCTATGTTGTGCCATGCGCTTGTGAAGTGGCTGTTTGGTCTCTCCAATGTAGAGGTCTGGGCATTCCTCGCTGCACTGTACCGCATACACCACATTGTTCAGTTTGTGTTTAGGAGTTTTGTCTTTAGGGTGAACCAGTTTCTGTCTGAGTGTGTTGCTGGGTCTGAAGTACACTGGGATGTCCCTTTTCACACCTTGGCACATGTGATTAGAGGATCACCAGGGGGTCCTTTGTCCCTCCTTGGGGGGATACTCCCACTGGATTTAAATCTGGGACTCTCGGCCATTTGACCTTAGAACTGAAGAAGCTTCTCGGATGAGAGGTGAAACGTCTTCAAGCAACTTAAAGAAGTCCAGACACTTTTCTTTGCAAACTCCTTTGACTATTATTTAGAACAATCACAGATACTTAAAACTGACAAACAGCGGTGTATCACTGTTCCAGTGTTATCAAATCCACCAGCTCCTCACTTGTTTCTCTTTAGCGTTATACTTTTAATAATGAGCAAATTCCAAGTCTTTAATAATTAAATATTTATAGGTAATTTTTTGTTCACCATAAATATTAATAACAATGACATTTGTTTTTCTTTTAAAACATCAACATCTGAAGTGATTTAATTTGATCACAAACCTTTTCTTTTCTTAGGCTGAGTGTCCCTGATCTCTCAGAAAGAGGGTATGAAGCTCTGTCCTCAGTTCTCAGCTCCCAGTCTTCTACACGGAGGGAGCTGGACATGAGTAACAGCAAACTGCAGGATTCAGCAGTGAAGCTTCTTTCTGCAGGACTGAGAAGTCCACACTGTGAACTGAAAACTTTGAGGTGAGACTGATTGTGTGTGTGTGTGTGTGTCCAGGGGGGGAGGGGGGCAGAATTAAACAATCAGAATACACTCATAAGAAAAAAAAATAAAAAAGTAAAATAAAGGAACAACTAAACAGGGCTGTAGAGGCTCCTTAATTAGTCAGCACCCTCACTGTGCTTAAACAGCAGTGTTTGTTAAATGTTTATCTTTCATTTTTCAGACTGAGTCACTGTCAGTTCTCAGAGAGAGGCTATGAAGCTC
Source organism: Oreochromis aureus (assembly GCF_013358895.1). Lineage (NCBI taxonomy): Eukaryota > Metazoa > Chordata > Actinopteri > Cichliformes > Cichlidae > Oreochromis > Oreochromis aureus. The sequence continues at coordinate 132,469,980 of NC_052944.1, read as the reverse complement.
TGTTCTCAGTCTTCAGCTCCCAGTCCTCTAGTCTGAGAGAGCTGGACCTGAGTAACTCTGATCTGCAGGATTCAGGAGTGAAGCTTCTGTCTGCTGGAGTGAGGAGTCCACACTGTAAAATGGAAACTCTCAGGTCAGGATTTAAATTTTTCTATTGTTGATCATCTCGAACCTGATATATATTGCTGCACAAACACTAACTTGATAAAAATGTTTTAATGTAAATAATCAGTATCTAAAGTAATTGGGGATTTCTGTTTATTTCATGTTTTTAATTTAAAATGAAATGTCAAATCTGATTCTCTCAGTCAAAAATCTTAATTCACCAAACCTTCCAGTTCGATTCCTGCCTGTACAGGGAGTGCAGAATTATTAGGGAAGTTGTATTTTTGAGGAATAATTTTATTATTGAACAACAACCATGTTCTCAATGAACCCAAAAAACTCATTAATATCAAAGCTGAATGTTTTTGGAAGTAGTTTTTAGTTTGTTTTAGTTTTAGCTATTTTAGGGGATATCTGTGTGTGCAGGTGACTATTACTGTGCATAATTATTAGGCAACTTAACAAAAACAAATATATACCCATTTCAATTATTTATTTTTACCAGTGAAACCAATATAACATCTCCACATTCAAAAATATACATTTCTGACATTCAAAAACAAAATAAAAACAAATCAGCGACCAATATAGCCACCTTTCTTTGCAAGGACACTCAAAAGCCTGCCATCCATGGATCCTGTCAGTGTTTTGATCTGTTCACCATCAACATTGCGTGCAGCAGCAACCACAGCCTCCCAGACACTGTTCAGAGAGGTGTACTGTTTTCCCTCCTTGTAAATCTCACATTTGATGATGGACCACAGGTTCTCAATGGGGTTCAGATCAGGTGAACAAGGAGGCCATGTCATTAGTTTTTACACCTTCTTGAAGAAGGTGTCTTCCAGAAACTGGCAGTAGGACTGGGAGTTGAGCTTGACTCCATCCTCAACCCGAAAAGGCCCCACAAGCTCATCTTTGATGATACCAGCCCAAACCAGTACTCCACCTCCACCTTGCTGGCGTCTGAGTCGGACTGGAGCCCTCTGCCCTTACCAATCCAGCCATGGGCCCATCCATCTGGCCCATCAAGACTCACTCTCATTTCATCAGTACATAAAACCTTAGAAAAATCAGTCTTGAGATATTTCTTGGCCCAGTCTTGATGTTTCAGCTTGTGTGTCTTGTTCAGTGGTGGTCGTCTTTCAGCCTTTCTTACCTTGGCCATGTCTCTGAGTATTGCACACCTTGTGCTTTTGGGCACTCCAGTGATGTTGCAGCTCTGAAATATGGCCAAACTGGTGGCAAGTGGCATCTTGGCAGCTGCACGCTTGACTTTTCTCAGTTCATGGGCAGTTATTTTGCGCCTTGGTTTTCCACACGCTTCTTGCGACCCTGTTGACTATTTTGAATGAACGCTTGATTGTTCGATGATCACGCTTCAGAAGCTTTGCAATTTTAAGACTGCTGCTTCCCTCTGCAAGATATCTCACTATTTTTGACTTTTCTGAGCCTGTCAAGTCCTTCTTTTGACCCATTTTGCCAAAGGAAAGGAAGTTGCCTAATAATTATGCACACCTGATATAGGGTGTTGATGTCATTAGACCACACCCCTTCTCATTACAGAGATGCACATCACCTAATATGCTTAATTGGTAGTAGGCTTTTGAGCCTATACAGCTTGGAGTAAGACAACATGCATGAAGAGGATGATGTGAACAAAATACTCATTTGCCTAATAATTCTGCACTCCCTGTATTCAGAAGGCTTGTACAGAGCTGTTTGGAGCCATTGCTCTAACAGTGTATAAATGTAACTGGGATTGGTGCTAATGCTAACAGTGCTAGCTGCTTCAGGCTTTATTTGCACATTATAAGGATATTTAGCTTATTATAAACAGTATATAAAACAGCGAGTACTGCTGGAACTTTATATTTTCATAAGCTAACAATCAGTGAAAAGTCTAGCCATGGATTTTGGAATTTGGACTAATCTAAGGTCTCAGCCTGGCTGTGTTGGACTTGGTGTGGAAGCAGCTCCCAGTTTGAGTTCAGGAGACAGACACCCTCTCTACCTTGAAGATCAGCTTCAAACTTTCCTTTTTGATAAAGCTTATAGTTAGAGCTGGATCAGGTGACCCTGAACCATCCCTTAGTTATGCTGCTATATGCTCAGGCTGTTGGTGGACTTCCCATGATGCTCTGCTTTCTTCTCCACTCCCCTCTTTTCACTCCTGATGCTTTTATATGTCACTACTGCATGTCCTTAACTTTTGTCTTCTCACCCCTTAGTTTGTGTTTTGTTCTTGTCTCTCTGAGCTCATCTCTTCTCTTTCCCTCACCCTGCAACCAGTCATGGTAGATGCTCCTCCTGGAGCCTGTTTTCACTGGGAGGATCTTTGTGTCAAAGGGAGTTCTTCCTTCCCACCATCACCAAGTGCTGCTCAAAGTGGATTGTCTGATGGTTGGGGCTTTCTCTCTAATATTGGAGGCTGTTACCTTACACTGTTAAACAGCTTAAGATGACTGCTGTTGTCTGTTGGGAGTTGTCACTTATAAATAAAGTTACATTGAATGGATGGATAGATGTTATTGTGACAAAGAGAAAATGATTGTTGACAGATGGATTGTTGTTTTGTGTGTCTGCAGTCTGTCAGGCTGTCTGATCACAGAGGAAGGTTGTACTTCTCTGGCCTCAGCTCTGAGCTCCAACCCCTCCCATCTGAGAGAGCTGGACCTGAGCTACAATCATCCAGGAGACTCAGGAATGAAGCTGCTGTTGGCTGGACTGAAGGATCCAGGCTGGAGACTGGACACTCTCAGGTATGGAGAGAATGTGTGATAGAGGAGGAAGAGCTGGAAACATTTCCTGCGTCCTTCACTCACCTCCTGTTTATTTCCTGCAGATGAGACATGAACAATCACACATACAGGAATATTTTCAGGGACAGACACACTACACTGATAAAAGCTATTTTGGAGAGAGGTATATATAATCTATGCAAATCATATAAGATTTACTCTATTATTGCACTCAGCCAAGGAATTATACAGTAATGGGTTAATTATACCCTTTTCTTAAGAGTAACAACATTACATTAAAAAATGCAGTAAAATATACCCCCAAACCGTGAGTCTTATGTTCCTAATTGCGCATGCGCCAGACCGCGCTTTTTGACTGAGCGGGACAGCAAGCAAATTCTGGGTCCTTTCTTCAGCTTCCATCGAACCACAGAAGTGAAGGTAAGCTATTTACATAGGGTGAATAATATATAATAGCACATGCAAATGGTAATTTTTGAAGTAATGAGCTATTACACTTTATTTGTACTGCTTAGGTCTGTGTAATGCACCATTACTTGAAATGAAACTTTGAATCTGTTGCTGTCTGTTAACCGTCTAGACAACTGTCGGTAAGTTGCAATGAAATATGTTCTTGGTGCGCTTTTTATCAGTCAGCATGCATGACCAGTCCCGGACTGGTAATCGGAACACTGAGGTCGTGTCCAAATTCATGGGCTGAATCCTCCTGAGGGCCCGGCCTTCGCGAGCTATGTGGCCGGGTCCTCAGAAGGTCGGGTAGGCCGGATGTAAACCTACGTTTAACCTGAGTAGCGAAAGACAGCGGTGATCTGAAAATGATGTGCCGGGAGTTGTGCCGTTCTCGGCGGCTCTAGTGACCCTCGAGCTCTCGGCTAGCTATCGAGCTTGTGGGTAACAGACGTCTCCGAAAATGTCGAAGCACTTGTGCAAATATGCGATATTTTGATAAACCGAGCAGATATTTGAAGTTTACACACCCACATTCTCGCCTGAAAATATGTTAAAAGTTTATTATGTGACCCAGAAAGAATAATAAGAGTAATTTTAAAACTTAGTAGCGGCCGCCATTGCCGGAAACTGGAGTTTGGCTGGGGCGCTATGAATTCTGGGATATGGTGGGCCACGAAGGACACACCGACCCATCCTTCAAATTCGGGAAAAGGAGGACGCATTGGTCAGCCTTAGCGTCGCTGTGACGTAATCGGTCTACAAATACGTTGGGAGGATGCAGCCCATGAATTTGGACACCCCCAATAATTACAATCGCGGTCTTTGCAAACCACTTTCCTTCCTTGATGGGAAAGAAAATGGACGTCAGACGATCTTTTTTTTTAATTATTATTATTATTTTGAGAAATGAGAGCGGCAATCCTTAAGTTGTGGTGGCTCTGCTTCTGGGTCAACACATAAAGCAGGTAAACAAACTGGGCAGATCATTCCCAACAGCCGTGTTTTAAAACTCTTAAAAAACAGCTGTTGCATCCGTCTGCGTCTCCCCATTGATCTTCACTGTAGCTCATCATCCCGGAGAGCTCACTGAAAGCTTTCTCCCAGCTGTAACTGGCGGCTTTGTTTTAGCAGCACCAGAACTTTCTGAAAAAGCTCTGAAGCATGCTTGCTTGTATTTTAAAATGTGCGCGGCAGTAGTCGCTTGTTCTGTCATGCAGATACCGCTTTGCTCCCGTATCTGCTTCATAATCCGCTCAGCTGTTCGCACTGTGGGGAAACACTGGGACACAGCAGCATCATGAACTCCAGCTATAGGGAGATTTTTCAGCAGCAAAACAAATAAAGCCAACGTGAAACGATCAGTAAAAAACAAAGACTGCTCTGAGAGTTTGAATTATTAACTGTATTTATTGATGTGTGGTTAGAGTATCTTACGTTCAGTAAGTAGGGGCAGGTCCCGCCTTCCTCACCTCTGGTTGGATAGAAAGTCTCTCCTACTTACTGGTGATTAAGATACTCGCTCACGAGGTGGGACAAGTATGTCTGAGAGAGGGAGGGCGTCTCATGAGACCATCAGTGTTGCCAACGGTCTCTGACAGAAAGTAGCTGAAGTTCCCCAGGGTGTCACACCAAAATAAAAGCAGGGGGGTAAAGCTCTCAGCCTGAAATGTTGTCCCAGTCCAGGCCTGTGCATGACTGTCTGACTGCTTGTTTTAAGTTTATAAATTAGTCAATGCTAGCTTTTTCTAAAATATTGAAATGGCAGATGTTAAAAAATAAAACAAAGTACTACTGTATCCCACTAGTATGTGTGAAAATACCCACTGTTGCTGCACCTAAGTTTTTTTTTTTTTTGAATTGTGGGATCAAATAAAATATTTTTGAATTGATTTTATATTATATTGGGTAGTGTTAGAACGTCAGTGCTTAATAATTGTTTTCATAATCATACGTCCCCAATTATTCAGCGGGCCACATATAGCAACCTGGTTCTTTTAAACACCTGGGGTCCAAATTAATTTTGAATATTATATGTCTGGGCTATAATTTGGAGAAATACGGCATGTTCTGTGAAGCATATTACATCTATGAATATGATCTATGAAGCTAATTCCATGACGCATGAATATTAATCTATGCAATTGCAAATGCCTTTATTTTAGTGAGGTAAGTACACAATCTGTTATTTCTGCATAACAGACCCTTGTTAAGTATAACAGACAGACAGACTTCTCAGATAAGAGGAGCAAAGAAAAACTGAAGAAGAATATTCACCTTATGTTTAATTTCTACCTTCATTAAAGAGACTCAGGTTGATAAATAACTTGTAACCAGGTACATGTCTGAAAATTTCTTTTGTGTAATGTATTTTCTTATTTTTGTTGCATGAAGAATCTGTGTATGTGGACACTCACTATTTGCCCTCTTTTTCAGGTCCTCACGTGTGTCCTTTGCAAGCAGAGGCTCGCTGACAGACGACTCTGTTACCAGTTCTAGGGCTGACGCACCCACCCACGTCCCCACCCCTGGTGTATCCTTTACAGGTATGCAAATTTCTAAAGAAATAAATCACATTGACCTTGAAAATGTGGTTAATCTTAACCAAAGTCCTCAGTTATGTGAAAATGAATTGGAAATGCAAGTTGTGCAACTTCACAACCACAAAAAGATTAGACCTGCTGAAACACATCAGGCTAATACATGGGCATTTTGGTCGAGTCCACTCCATACCCTGCCTTCATGCAGATTGCCCTTGCACTGTCAAGCCATGGGGTGCATTAGGACACATTTGTCAAGGCATCATTCACAGTCATCCCAGCCAGGCAACATCCTTTCGTTCACATGCATTGTCTGTAATTCATGCTCTTTTGACAATGAGAGGCAGTTTTTTGAACATCTTGGTGCCCATCTAAAAAAGTTTGAAACTGTGCCATGTGTTTTTGAGGATTGTGATTATCTTTTGCAGCTTATGCGTGCCAAAGGAGGAGCTGCTGGTTCCAAGATGAGACCTTTGCTGGACACTTTGAATGACGTATGTTATTTGACTTTTTTCACAAATATGTAATTATGGAGGGCTGCAGTGGGTAGCAAGAAGGTCCTGGGTTCAAATCCTGGCCCAGGGTCTTTATGCATGGAGTTTGCATGTTCTCCCTGTGCATGTGTGGGTTCCCCCCTGGGTACTCCGGCTTCCTCCCACAGTCAGAAAACATGACTGTTAGGTCAATTGGTCTCTCTAAATTGTCCTTAGGTTTGAGTGTGTGCGTGCATGGTTGTTTATCCTGTCTGTCTCTATGCTGCCTTGTGATTGACTGTCCAGGGTGTACCCAGCCTCTCACCTGTTGAAAGCTGGAGAGAGGCATCAGCCATGTTTTTGTTTTTAAGTAATTCAGTCTTAATGTATGTAAATCACTCCACTTAGTCTTTTCACTAAATTGTACAGACACAGAGCATTGAGAAGAAAAGGGATGTTGTTATCTGCTGCCTCATTAGCTACCTCGGGGAAAGACAAGAAGATCTTTTTCATGACTGCCAGGTATGTCATATTGATAACAGATTACTTATTAACTCAAGGGATCCTAATGTTCTTCTCTCCTGTCCTCTCCTATCCCCTGTTCTCCCCTTCTGCATTCATCTTCTGTCCGCTCCCCTCTTTAGATCAACTGAAATATATTGAAAAAGCATCTTAAATAAAATAAAACATGTGTATGCTTTTTGTTTCTTTCTTTTTAACACATAGGAATGTGAGGATTACACAGACAATATGATGAAGGTGATCGTGATCCACAACATCATGGCTGAGGAGGATCCATCAGATGTGTTCATTGTGATTGAGGGAAACCAAGTGATGGAGGGATGTGGAAGCCGAACAAAGGCATGTGTACTGCTGATGGGACTGATATATGCCCTCAACCTCGAATATCCGAAGGAGCTGAAGAACACATTTGACACTTTTCAAAAACTGTTTTTGGAACTTGATGGGGCCAAACTACTGAACAAGGTCCACGGCCTCAAAAATAAGCTTTTGCAATGCACACACATTTCCCCTCTTGTTCCCAGAGGATCTTTTGTCCAGACATAGCTTGATGGAGCTGTAATTTTTCTTCTGACAGCAAGCACAGAAACTATTGAATGTTGGTGTTAGTGTTCTGTTCTATCTATACATATGTTTGATAACGTACATGCACAGAAACAACCTTGTAGAGTTTCTGTGCTTTTGGCTTTTAAAATGGACTAAGTCGCCTTGGAAAGTGTTGTCTGCATTAGCTGTTGTGTTGCACTTTATTCTGTGTTTTTATGGAATAAAAACATTGAGATAATGAACCATTTGAATATCTTTTTTGGGGGGGTACATTTTACCTTATATGAATAGGTAATGTTTATCAACTGATAATAATTAAATTTTATTAGTAATTATCAGGTATTACCAACTAGCAAACAAGAGATAATTTTACCTAATTTTTTTACCTAATGAGTAAGTAGCTGTTGGATGTATACATAAATATGGGGTAAATTTTACCCAATTTAATTAAGTATTTCATAGCTTTTTATTGAAGCTATTTTATACACAATATATTGAACTAAATCAACCACAAAAAAGGCTATGCAAATTGTTACCTCAGATTTATTGGATAAATTCTATAGATGAGTTTTTACAGTGTGTAAAGATGCTGTTACAGTAATCAAGCCTACTGAAAATGAATGCATGGACTATGTCTGTGAAGGTTCTCAGTCATCCAGGTCATCGTAGTCAAAGGAGTTTGCAAAGAAAAGCGTCTGGACTTCTTTAAGTTGCTTGAAGACGTTTCACCTCTCATCCGAGAAGCTTCTTCAGTTCTAAGGTCAAATGGCCGAGAGTCCCAGATTTAAACCCAGTGGGAGTATCCCCCCAACAGCCACTTCACAAGCGCATGGCACAACATAGAAGAGCCACCTCCACAGGACAAGACTCAGCAGTCCATCTGCATCTTAAGGATAAAGGTCACTCTTTCGAGGATGCCAATGTTCACATATTGGACAGAGAGGACAGATGGTTTGAAAGAGGAGTGAAAGAGGCCATCTATGTCCACTGTGAGCGACCATCTTTGAACAGAGGCGGTGGTTTACGACACCAACTGTCTGCCATCTATAATCCAGTTTTGAGTTCCCTCCCCAGAAGCCTTAACGCCCACTCACATCCTGGGCCATCTGACCTCAGGAATTCACATGACAAGGTGGGGCCAGGTTTCACAATGGGCTCACCGAAACCCTGGCTGATTAGGTCCCACACCCGCTTTCACACCTTGGCGCATGTGATTAGAGGATCACCAGGGGTCCTTTGTCCCTCCTTGGGGATACTCCCACTGGGTTTAAATCTGGGACTCTCGGCCATTTGACCTTAGAACTGAAGAAGCTTCTCGGATGAGAGGTGAAACGTCTTCAAGCAACTTAAAGAAGTCCAGACGCTTTTCTTTGCAAACTCCTTTGACAATGCATGGACTAGTTTTTCCAGGTCCTGTTGAGACATCAGATCTTTTATCCTTGATATATTCTTGAGGTGATAGTAAGCTGATTTTGTTATTGTCTTAATGTGTTTTTCTAAGTTTAGGTCTGCATCCATCACTACACCCAAATTTCTTGCCTGAAGCGGTTTAAAGATAAAATTACGTCACTGTTACTAGAGTTCGAGCAACGATTTCAGATTTCAGTGCACTGGAGAAAGACTTCAAAGTTTTTTGCTCGACGTTCACCATGAATCCCTCTGAACTGCTTGTCAGCATCCAACTTGAAATAATAGACTTGCAGTGTGGCTCGGATTTGAAGGGCAAATTTGCCGCAGCTGGTTTGAATACATTTTATCAGAATCTCTTGCCAGATTACCCCAACTTGACAGCCCTCGCTGCAAAACTGTTGTGCATGTTCGGAAACATATCTTTGTGAGCAAGTTTTCTCTGTAATCAGCATAAATAAAGCAAAGCTGCGCTCAAGGCTCACGCACAAGAACCTGAATCACATCCTGGAGTTTGCTGCTGCTCAGGATATGACGCCTGATATTGATGATGAACGCTAAAAGATGGCCGGTATCAGGAGTCAAATAAACTATGCAACCCCACTGAAAGTGTTGCATGAGACACCCTGATATAGTTCTGTGAATCTCTGTGTGTTCTTTGTCCTCAGAATGTTAAAATAAACTTGAGACGTTTCATTATTAATAGCGATGATGTGCTTGTACTATTTCAAACTCACTGTCCCCAGGCTCCGGCTTTATTTTTATGTGGATCGTATTAAAACAAAGAAAACAATCTAAAATTGTTGTTTTTAAGCTATATATGCGATCATTCTACCGGTCCAGCCTACTTGGGAATAGATTTTCCTCCATGTGGCTCCTGAGCTAAAGTGAGTTTGACACCCCTGATCTAGCTAATCACACGAGCCGAGGTGCGAAAACGGGTGTAGGTCACAACCAACCAAAGTTTCGAGTGAGCTCATTGTGAAACCTAACCCCACCCTACCATGTGATTTCCTGAGGTCAGATGGCCCAGGATGTGAGTGGGCGTTAGGGCGTCTAGGAAGGTGCCATGTTCCTGGGTCTGTTGACCCAGCATTTTAAGTTTTACTTTATTTGGATGTTGTTTATCTTTAAGTTCATTAGATTAGCAAAGTTCATTTTTTTTGAAAATCCTTAGTTTGTTTAGTTTTGATTAGTTTCAGTTATAGTTTTAGTTGTGTTTGCAATAATTAAGTGTAACAAAATCCCAGTTTCATCATATCAGTCATTCTCTTCTGCTTATCCTTGGGTATGTTGCTATTCCAGCTACCATACCCTGCACAGGTCGCCTGTCTGTCGCAGGGCTAACACGCAGAGACAGACAACTCACATTCCCACCTATGGGTTCTTTACATAAATAAATAAATTAGGGCAGATGAACAACCGTTGATACCAGGCAACTATAAAACGTATATCTTGGCCGCAATGAGACTATTAACTCTTGCAAAACCGGGTGTTCGTAATTTTGGTTCAAGTGAATTGATAAACCTTTTGAAGGCAATTGACTCACACAGTTATGTAGATATCCCAGTCCTGTTGTCTCGGGATGCATCACACTGCCTTGCCTGGTGTTAGCTTCTGTTTCTGGGGATGAGGGTTGGGCGTGCTCCCTTACCTTCTCCAGGTAAGCTAGGTTAGCCTTCTTGTGTGAGCTTTTCAAGTGCACTTTAAGGTTTGTGGGATTTTTTTCCCCTTAGAAATGTCCCTCATAATTTGTCTCATTCCACTACAAGACACTTGCTTTATCCAAAACACAGTCATATTCAAAGTAATCCCAAATTGGAAGCTGGTGCTTTCTCCCGACTTTTCCTGACATGATTCTGCGTGTGGATGGAGCAGCGACACAGACGACTCGACTAACGTACTGCCACCTGCTGGCATAATGAGACGCAGCAAGAAAAAAACCTGGAAACTAAACTTATTTTTTATCCTTGACTATTGTATGACACGCACACATCAACGAAAACTAAACACATTTTTGCTATAAATTCATTTAATTTTAGTTTTGTGAACACTCATTACAGTTTTAGTTAGTTTTCCTCTTTTCGTCTTTATTTTTATTTCCGTTAACGAAAATGTTTTTTCACTTCTAGTTTTCGTTATCGATAATAACCTTGGAAATAACGCAGTGGAGTGGAAACCCAGACCACCTACCGCCGTTGTCCTATCCCGATATCTTTACGTACCTTGTCTGTCGAGTCAGCACATAGTGGAAATCATTTTCGTAATTATCGATTCCTGGAGGCACACATCTGATTCACAAACGGTTGGGTACAAGATTTGGCCGTTTTTAAGCCTCCACGTTGTGAGTACGTTGACCATATGACCAAGATACAGCCAGAGGTTGCACCTGCCCCAAAATTTGCTCTAGATGAACGATTCACGATTGATGCCAGCTGTGCGTTGCCATGTAAATAGTTTGCTTTTCATGTGTATGTACTTGCTAAGTACATGTGAACAGATCTTGAATAAAAAAAAAAAAATACACATACTTTTTTCTGTTTTATTGAAACCACTTTAGAGAAAGTACAATTATTTACAATGAACTGTACATGCAACACAGCAGTTTTATGAATATTCAACAAGAGCAAGTTTCATTTGGCCCTGGTTTGACAAACACACTGGGGCACATGTTCACCAAAACACAGCACACCTTAACGATCTTATCAAGCAGTGTTGTGTCTTCACCCTCACATGATTGCACCCTTACAGGATTGGCACTGTAGTGTGTAGCACTTTGAATTTGTTACGCAAACCTATTACTCGTGTGACCAAGTGGTCGGCGGGGTTATAAAAGAAATAATAAAATGACAACGCCACCTAGGGGAATTTCACCCCCAGGAAATATATGTTTAAGAAAAATAGATAAAAAGGAATAAAAGAGGCCACACAGATTCAAGGGATGCACACTGAGGCAGGTTGGCTCCAATATTAAAACAGTTTTATTTATAGTAAAAATAAATAAAATATTTAGAAAACAAGATGTAGCGTCATTGTTGACAGTGTCCTAAAGTGAAAATAAAACAATCATGGAACTTGGACTTACCAGCAGCCGTGGACCCAAAAGAAAATCACACAAAACGAAAATCACTGCAGCCCACCAGGTGCTGTACAAAAGAAAGTGTGAAAACGACCCACCACCTGAGGTCCCAGAGCCACTGGCACGTCCTTCGTCCACTGAAATGAAACAGAAATATGTTAAAAGAATAAAAGGGACACTGAGCGTCTGGCTCGCTACAGATCATAAAAACTAAAACACACTTTAATAACTTTAATAAAAGAAACCGCACACACGCACCACACTGGAAGGCTTATGCCCCACGGGTCCACTCGTACTGGTAGTAGTTGTCCAAGCCTCAATCGCAAGCTGGTCTGGCTCCCCACAGGCTAAGACCAGCAACGGAGGCAATTTAAAATTCCCGGCAAGACACTCGGGCAAAGGATTGCTTCAGCCCGATCACAGAAGCGTGGGCACAGGCAACAGTCCAGAGATAAAATAAAATAAAACCAGGCGAACCAGGAAACGGTAGGCCTACTTAATAAAACAAGATAAAACACGATAAAACAATTCAAAAGCAGACAAGACAAGACAGCAGGCTCCACCGAGGAGGAGTCCTCACAACAGCGGCTGGGAAGGAGTTTCACTCTTCCGATTTAGGTTGGGGCGATTTGCCACGGAGAGGTGAATGCAGTAATCGAACCCTAAAACAGATAAATGTAACCTTAGCCTCTGGTAGCTGTTAATGCTAATAAAAATAGTTTTGACGGCTTACCCCAGGACCGGAGGCGCTATACTCTCACTGGTGGGGATCACACGAGCACCTCTCTCCGCAACGCCGGAATAAAACAAACTGCTGCGCTACAACAGGCCGCAAAAACTATTACTATACATTCCAATACTGGGAGGGAATCTGAGGTTAGCAAGAGCATACCTGTGGCTGTCATATGATCTACTCTTGCTGATCAGTCCATCGCAGAGTGCCAGCATTTACTGCTGCTTTGCGCTGAATACACGGGAGGAATAATCCAGGGAAGCACCGGCTTAGCTTTATACCTGATGCCAGCCTGCAATCAATATGCAGGTGGGTTCCCAATTACCCTAGTTGTGCAGTGAGAGCGAGTGCAGGAGAGAGCGAGAGCAGTAGAGCGAGCGAGCGAGAGAGAGAAAAGAAAGGCGAGTAGCCCATCCGGCTACATCCGCTCAACATGAATTCTCAGGTGGTTCAGCTCTCGTTTGGGGATGGCAGAGAACTCGGTATCCGCTCGTCTGTCCGCTGCAATCCAAGCCTGACATCTTCGTTTAGTAATGTCGGATACATGAGATCCCTCCCGTTGCATCCAGGAGGGGAAACGATGAAAAGAGAGCCCATTTTCCAGCTTCTTGCCTTCCCTATCATGTGATCTACTGTTGCAACCGACAACACAGCACGTACGAACCATAGCTGACGCTTCCGTGTGCTTTGTCTGGCCTACTGTCATGGCGGGAGGGGGCGTGGCCCCCCTCCCGTGACATCATGCTCCAAAACCCTATTTAGTCTGTGTGTTTCTGTTCATTATTTGTCAGGTTGTCTGTTGTTCACGTCATGGTCTCCACGCCATGTTTCCAAGTTTCATGTCCAGGTTTTTCTTGTCGTTTGTTTAGTTCACCCAGTTTAGGTTAATGTTAGTTTTGCTTCAGTTTGCCTTGCCCTTTGTTTATCCGCTTTTTACCAGCCTCATTAAACAGCTCGCCTTTTGTTAATACCCAAGTTTTGGTTTCAAGTTCCTTTAGTGTCTGCATTTTGGGTCCTCTTTGTAACTCCATACAGTCTTGCCTCCGCCAGACTGTGACAGAAGGGATCGCAGAACTGGGTTATAGATGGCAGACAGTTGGTCTCCTAAACCTGGCAACAGTCTTCAGAGATCACTTTAAATGTAGAATGCTACCCAGAAGTGTCTACACCAGTTTTGAACTGCAATTGTTTATGCTGGATCTGTCTTCTCCTGTACTCTGTGCTTTAGTTTATAGGCCTCCTCACCTTAACAAGGACTTCATTAAGGAATTTTCGGATTTTCTATCTGTGACATTACCAACCACTGATAGGCTTCTAATCCTTGGTGACTTCAATATCCATATATGCTGCCCCTCTAAACCTTTAGTTAGGGAGTTTTTACAACTGTTGGACTCATTTAACCTGACCCAGTCTGTCAACGGCCCTACACACAAGCAGGGCCACACTCTTGACCTCATCTTGTCTTCTGGGCTCTCAGTGATCAGCGTTGAAGTGATTGATGCGTGTCCATCTGACCATAAATTCATTTTGTTTAATATCCCAATTCCTCACTCATCCCCCAAACAAACCCAGGCTCCCTCTCTTATACGCCCTATAACACCTGAAACTGCTTCCCAATTCTCAGCTGCCTTTGCTGCATTTCCTTTAGCCACCTTTGATGAAAGCTCTCCTCATAGCAATAATCCTGATGAGCTTCTTGCATCTTTTAATTGTGATTGTACCAATATAATGGACTCAATTGCTCCTTTAAAACGTAGACGGCAAAAATTTAAAACTCAGCCTTGGCTAAATGAGGTCACTCGTGCCGTCAGGCAGGAATGCAGGAAAGCAGAACGAAAATGGAAGAAAGATAAGCTCCACATTTCCTATCAAGTGTTTAGAGATTGCTTAAATAACTATCAATGCACCATCAAGGTAGAAAGAGCAAATTATTTCTCCATGATTATTAACAAGAAGTCTGGTAATCCTAAAGTTCTATTCAATACAATCAACTCTGTCCTGCATCCCACCACACCAGTCATATCTGAGACTACCCCACACACGCCTGAGGATTTTCAAAAATTCTTTACTGAAAAAATTAACGATATCCGAGCACATATCCCACTCATATCCCAAGACCCCTCTGAACCACCTACATGTTCATTCCTTTTTTCAGAGTTTAAACCGGTTTCATTATCCCATCTCACTGATATAATAATGCACATGAAACCAACTACGTGCCCCTTGGATATGTTACCTACACCATTTCTCAGAGAGGTACTGAAGACAGTCGGCCCCAACATCCTTGCTATTGTAAATGGCAGGATCTCATATGGAACTGTTCCTGACTTGTTTAAACAAGCTGTTGTCCAGCCGCTTCTAAAAAAACCTGGTTTAGATCCGTCAGTCCTTGGCAATTTTAGACCAATCTCTAAGCTGCCTTTTTTGTCTAAGGTTCTTGAGAAGATTGTCCTCCACCAATTATCCTCATTCTTAGACACGCATAATATTCTGGACAAATATCAGTCTGGTTTCAGGGCCTCCCATAGCACAGAGTCTGCCCTACTGAAGGTGTTCAATGATGTGCTTCTGGCTGCTGATTCGGGAAATAGTACAGTTTTAATCCTTTTAGACCTGAGCGCAGCATTTGACACTGTTGACCACACAATCCTTTTAAATCGTCTAAAGACATGTGTTGGCATTCAAGGCTCCGCTCTAAAATGGTTTGCCTCTTACCTAGAGAGCAGGACATATTCTGTGATGCTGGGTAACAAATACTCTTCCCCAGTTACACTCACTTGTGGAATACCTCAGGGCTCTATTCTGGGCCCGGTCTTATTCTCCTTGTACATGCTCCCATTAGGCTCCATTTTTCAGAAACACCAGATCTCTTACCACTCTTATGCAGACGATACACAGTTCTACCTCTCTCTAAAACCAGGTGCTGATAGTACACTGCAGAAAGTCTCAGAGTGTCTTAGCGACATATATTGTTGGATGTCTCTGAGCCGTCTTAAGCTAAATCATGACAAAACCGATATTATAGTCTTCGGTAAGCAGGACTCTATTAGTCTCATAAGAAACAATTTGGGTCCATTATCAGCTAATGTACATCCCCATGTAAAAAATCTTGGTTTCATTTTTGATTCCACCCTCAAGCTGGACAAACAAATAAATTCAGTCGTTCGTGGCAGTTTTTTCCAACTCAGGAGCATTTCTAAGCTCAAAAATATCCTGTCATCCAAAGACCTGGAAACTGTGATCCATGCTTTTATATCATCACGCCTCGACTATTGTAACTCTCTCTATTTAGGCATTTGTCACTCAAGCCTGTCTCGCCTGCAACTTGTTCAAAATGCAGCCGCAAGGCTTCTGACGGGTACTAGAAAGAGAGAGAACATTACTCCAGTACTTGCATCTCTACATTGGCTACCGGTTAAACATAGAATCGATTTTAAGTCTTTACTATTTGTTTTTAAAGCTGTCCATGGTTTGGCTCCAGGGTACATTTCAGATCTTCTTAGCTTGCACTTACCCACTCGATCTCTGCACTCCTCTAGTCAGTTGGTTTTATCAGTTCCACGCTCACAGCTCAAATCTAGAGGTGACAGGGCTTTCTCCATTGCCGCCCCGAGACTCTGGAATAGTCTTCCCCCCTTTATAAAATTCTCCTCATCCTTGGAAGTCTTTAAATCGAATCTTAAGACCTACTTATTTTCCAAGGCTTTCGGATCTCCTTAATATCCTTTTTAATTTGTCTACCTGGTCTCTTAGTTTACTGGATGGTGGTGTTCACATATGTGTGCCTGTGTGTGAATGCGTACAGTTTTGTATATGTATGTGCATATTTGCACTTACATTATATGCCATATACCTTTACATGTTTTACAATTCTTTTTTAAAAAATATTTTCTTTCTATTTTAATTCTTTCATTATATTATTCCTTGTTCAGCACTTTGGCCGACACATGATGTCTTTTAAATGTGCTATATAAATAAAGATGACTTGACTTGACTTGACTTAAACCACCGCCTCTGTTCAAATATGGTCGTTCACAGTGGACATAGATGGCTTCTTTCACTCCTCTTTCAAACCATCTGTCCTCTCTGTTTTTCTGACAGCGCTGTAACTAAGTTTAAGAATATAATCCACCCACTGTTATCATCTTCAATGCCCTGTACCAACATAGAGCAGAGCAGCTATCTGAACGCTGCTCCAACAGAGGTCGATTATCTTGTTAATAATTTTACCTCCTCACTACGTACGACTCTGGATACTGTAGCTCCTGTGAAAACTAAGGTCTCAAATCCGAAGTACCTGACTCCGTGGTATAATTCTCAAACACGTAGCCTAAAGCAGATGACTCGTAAGCTGGAGAGGAAATGGCGTGTCACAAATTTAGAGGATCATCATTTAGCCTGGAGAAATAGTTTGTTGCTTTATAAGAAAGCCCTCCGGTCTTTTAGACCCCATTCCTACAAAACTGCTCAAAGAAGACCTGCCATTAATTAATGCTTCAATCTTAAATATGATCAACCTTTACTCAAAAAGCCATCTCTAGACCCAGCAGTCTTAGCTAACTATAGGCCAATCTCCAACCTTCCTTTCATATCAAACATCCTTGAAAGAGTAGTTGTCAAACAGAGGAATGGCTTATTTGAAGAGTTTCAGTCAGGTTTCAGAGCTCATCACAGCACAGAAACAGTAATGATGTATGAGAATGTAGAAGTGAAAAAAATGATTGTTTCCTTTCTCAGTAACATGTGTCTATTTATGTTGTGGAGCTTCCTCCTTTTTTCTTTACAGAGCAGGGTCACTTATTAGATGTTTCAGATGTATTTCTATGGCTTTTGATATGAAACATTTAAAAAAACAAAATGACATTAAAATAGGTGAGCTTGCAATGTTACAGCTTTTCATCAGCTGCTCTTTTCTTTTAGCATTTATGGATGAAGACAAATATGGATGTGTTTCATAGATGATGTAAACAAATATTTATCTATCTGTGAAATATGAGCAGAACCTTAGGATGGAGCTCATGCTGCTGATCACAAACAGAAACAAGACAGAGTTCACTGCTGCTTAAAAATTTTCACTGTTAGCAAGTTAATAGCCACTTGGAGTTCAGCCAGTAAAACACTTCATGTGTTAAATAGGAAGTGATGAAGCTGAAGCTGTCACCCTGCTGCTCAGACTGATGTTCAGTCGTCATCCAGACACGATGAAGACTCCGTGTGTCTCTCTGCTCCTTGGTGAGTCAAGCTCAGAGCTGCTACGCCTATTTATTAATCATCATTAAACTGAATGGAACCATTTTACTACACACAGTGGGGAATGTGGGAAATTGTGATGCAGGACAGAGGGAGACACAGAGAATAAATCCACACTATAAAATCTAATTAGTTCCCAGAACTAAAAAAAACTAATAAAACTTGTTGCCTCAAAAAAACAGAGTAAAGCTTACTTAAGATGACTATATTAGGACAACTTATTCATTAAGTGTACAGTTCTAACAATAACTTGATGTTTCTGACTGTGCATACTGATGATTCATCCACTAACAAACATGCCAAGTTCTGCTAAATTTAAAAAAAAAACTTTTAGTAAATTATATTAATATAACACTGTTTTGCAAATATGATTCAAAAAGAATAATTAACAACACAAAAGCATATTTTAAAAAAGGGCTATGCAAATATGGCCAATAACTTTTCTTTCCTATGATACAACAACTTTCATTCTGATGATCTGCAGAATAATTTGTTCAAAACAAAACAAATTCCACTGTTCAAAACTTGCAGACTTCACTATATACAGTGTAGACAGTGTAGACCCTCTAAACTAAGTCTGTGGGATATAATCTTTGAAGAAATGCAGACCTAACTGTTGTTGTTTGTTTACTTACACAGCATGTCTTGTAGAATTAACTGGAGTCATCAGCAACAGCACAGAGCAGTCATATCTCAGGTCTAATAACAGAAGACAGGAAACCAAAGCACAAGGGAAACAATAAGTAAAACGGGTTTGATCTAAAGTATGATTAAAGTTCAGCCTGATTAATATAAATGTTAGTGACAATTACTAATATAGTTAGTTTGATATAATGTGAAAAGCTGCCACAAAGAATTAAAATCAATACTGAGGTTACGAATATGCAGTTCATATGTTATAAAAGCTGGTTGAAAACAAGCCCCGCCCCCTAACACTGGGCTCTTATCTAGTAGCTGCTAGTGGTGTGCGATACTTCTTATTTTGGTATCAAACCGATACCAAGTAAATACGGGCCAGTATCGCTGCGAAGCATGAAAATGCCATCGGGTCTTCCATGGTGGTATAGTTATGTATTTTTTAATTTTAATTTTTTTAAAAATGTAAAATAATGCACGCAAACCAGTAAACAAAATAAAACAAGTACTGTTGAGAAACTATAATACAAAAATTACAATTGTTAAATCCTCCCAATTCTTTCGATCTTTGGGCTGAAGGAAGGACAATACACAATGTATAAATGCTCAATCAACAATTACTCCCCATCCCGATGGGGAGACATGCATGCAGAGGGTCACAGCAAATCTCAAACTGGTGGAGGGTTACTCAAACTCTTATAGCCTCTGTTGGCCCCCACCTAGTCGTAAAAACCTAAACATTCACATTCTTTCTCTCTTACGGCGCCTAAGTGACGGCCTTGGCTTCCTGTTTTGTTTCCTCCTGATGAGATGGGGCAGAAAACCTCTCTGGTATGCTCTGTTCTCTTCTAATCAGACGAATAAGATCATGACTCTCTGAAAACAGTATGTATTATAATTCAGCAGTATAATGCATCATAAAACAATATCATTCATTCACAATAAATCGGCAGTCTAATGTAATACAAATCAGTTTAACAAATGGTAAATGGTAAATGGCCTGTTTTGTATAGCGCTTTTACTATGTAAATAAATGTAATAGTTATCACCTTCTTCTAATTCAGGAGAATAATGCAAACTAAAACTACATAATGATTTCACAATCTTTAATTAGGGGTATAACATGGCATAAGATAATATAATAATCTCACACAATTCTCAACAACAAAAACAACTGGTGAAAATATGTAAATATGTAAACAACTTAACAACCCCCAAAGCGTCTAAGTTACGTCACGTGACAGCACAACATCTAAACACAAGAGGAGGGAGGGGGAGCAAAGTGTGCCAGACTTAGTTTTTCTAATTTAAGACAGAATAAAAAGTACTGGTATGTTGAGCTCGAAGAGTTTTCTTCTTCTTTCTTCTGGGGGCGATCGTGGCTCAAGAGTTGGGAGTTCGCCTTGTAATTGGAAATATAGATACAGGCCATTTACAATTTACCATGTCTTCGCCCATGTTCTTTCAATGATGCGCACACTTGGTTTGCTGCTTACTTTTCCCTTTTTTTTTATTAACAGCAACACCAGAGGGGGGGGGGCATACATTCTTTAGCAGTTCCTGCTTTGCACCCTTCGGAACAGGAAGTGAAGTCACCTATTAGCTCCAAAATAAAATCTTCAAAATAAAATGACAATCAGAAAACTTTTTACAAAATAAGAAATTATTATATTTACTTATGAGAACACCATGAGTTCTAATAAAAAGTGAGTTCAGTCTACTTAATATTTTTAATTAAACACAATATGAGATTTTACAGTGCAGAAACCCTGACACATTGTTAGTTAGTTAACCTGGCCTCAGTGTTTAGAATAATAAATGGAGTGCTGTGTGAGCTGTGAAGTTACAGTTTGTTTTATAAAAGCTTTACAGCTGGCAGTTCAGCATGCTCAGTATTTTACTGTGTTGGCTGATATAGAATTAATATGTTTGATGAAAAGGCCATGATGCTTTCTTTGTTCACTTTTTATAGAGGTAGCTTGAAAAACTCTGTAACTGTCACTTAAATTGCTGTAAGTGTTTTAGGTTATTAGTTATTATATTCACTTAATTGGCGTTCATTTCCAGAATTTACAATTTAACATGGTTTAAGGACAGTTTACAAAAATAATACCATCAGGTCATGAATTTAAATAAAAACATAGGACTTTTATACACATTAATAATTTCCCAGTACACCAGAGTGACTACAAGCTAATAATTATGGTTAAACAAGCTGGAAAAGCATTTTAAAATACTGATTTCGGTGGTCTAGGTCTTTGTGTACATGAAAAGGTGTATGTAAATCACAACGCCTGGTGATCAAACCATAAAACATCCCTTTGACTAAATTAAGCGTGGTAGCCTGACTATGCCACTGTTATGTATGTGATTGGTCTTTAGAACAAATGTCACCGTTTCACAGATAAGACTACAGCCTTCCTGGAGGTGATTTCATTTAAGGGAAAATAGGAATATTAAGGCAAATATGTGAAAAAGTATTACTGCTGCCTCTTTTCACTCCCCTTTCAACCCATTTGTCTTGAGAGTGATGGGGGTAGTTACACGTCTGAGTGTGGGTGGATTTTCAGTGCTGGCCCTTCCATCCACCTTAAAGAGCACAGCACAGGCCATAGAAAACACCCCATTCTGAGTATGATGTTAATCCTACTAACTATATGTGACTTCCTGCTGACTTCCACTCAACTGAAAAACAGTGAGAAAACAACCAAATATGTCCAAAGAAAAAACTTAAATGCTGATCATAAACCCTGGAGAACTGCTGCTAAAGACCACTTCAACCTCCCTCCATGACACTTTGACCTTGGCCTCTAGTCTCCTTCGCCATGGAGGGCACTGCTCCTTGTAGCCAAGCATCTCACAAATCTCTCCTGCCGTGGTGTAGATGAGCTGGTTAGTCTTTGTAATGGTTGCAGTAGGTATCGTCTCATCTGTCTATCATATCTCGTAGATCTTCTGAGGGTACTTCACCTAGTGTTGGTAGCTGGCTATCTATCTATGGCTCAGATAGATAGATAGATAGATAGATAGATAGATAGATAGATAGATAGATAGATAGATAGATACCCAAATGACATTGACCAATCAGCTGAAAGGAAGAAAAACAAGCGAGGGAACTTTAACCCTGGGCTGAGTGGAGTCAGAGCCATCCTCACACACATGTGGAGGAGCTCACTGATCAGCTGGGAACCATATTTAGTTGTGATGATGTTGACTGTGGAGAAAAGTGCCTGACTTTAGTGTGTGGAGCCAAACATGGTGACGAAGCTCAGAGTCATAGCTGAGAAACTCGTCTCAGTGGAAAAGTGGAAGGTCACTTCTTACAAACTGCTCTTTAAGGACCACGTTAGTCACATCAGCTGATTGCAGGTTTGAAAATCTGATTTGGGTTTTGGTTTGGATGTGACAGGGTCTGGGTCTGGACTGTGGTCTGCCTGTTTGTGACCTGTGACCTTTAGTGATGTCTGTCCTCCTGTTACAGGTGTGTGTGTGCTGCTGCTGTTTGCACCGACTGTTTCTGCAGGTGAGTTGATGAAGTGAAAACAATCAGTGAGACTCCAACAAGAACGCAAATACATTTATGTGTGTGTGTGTGTGTGTGTGTGTGTGTGTGTGTGTGTGTGTGTGTGTCCTCCAGTGTCTTTGTCTGTCAGTCCAAACCTTCAGCAGGTCTTCAGTGGATCTTCAGTGGATCTGAGTTGTGTTGATGATGGACAGACAGCTGATGGATGGACAGTGAGGAGGACCAGAGGAGGACTCACTGAGGACTGTGGGGCAGCTGCAGGCTTTGGGAGGGTTCTTGGTTCCTACTGTGTTGTGGATCTTTCTGCTCCCAGTGAAACTTTCTGGTGTGGGGACTCCTCTGGACAGCAGAGTGACAGAGTCTCCTTCAGTGTCCAATCAGACACTACAGGTGAGATGTTCCAGCTGTGTCTCTGTCTCTGTGTGACTCTGCTCTCATTAACTGTTTGTCTCTGCTGGTCAGATAAAGGTGTCATCCTGGAGATCCCTGCACTTCCTGTGAGGACAGGAAGTGATGTCATTCTGCGCTGCAGGCAGAGGAATGGTGCCACAGCAGCTTATTTCTTCATTAAAGGGCCTCGACCTAAAGAAACTAAACCAGAGCACATCATCACTAAGGTCCAGCAGTCTGATGAAGGTCTCTACTCGTGTTCTACTGATCAGGGTGCAAAGTCTCCTGAGAGCTCTCTGAGGGTCAGAGGTCAGAACACTGACATCACTTCCTGTTTTAAAAGACCTGATGTAACATTGTGACCTGATAATAAACTGACTGAACCTTCTTCATCATCTCTCCTGCAGATCCTCCTACAATCATCCATCCTCCTCCTCACTGTCCTCCTCCTCCTCCTCCTTTCTCCAGGTCCCAGTTGTAGCAGGTCTGGTCTCTGGGGTTCTCCTGGTTCTGGTTCTGGGTGGAGTTCTGTTCCTCTGCAGTAAACTAAAAGGTGAGAAACCTGCACAGAAGTAAAAGTCTTGTTCTTTTAACCCTTAAAGCTGACGAGAGCAGCCGCGCTTCCATCAACTCTTTTAGAACCTGCTGCAGGATGAGTTGGAACAATAATGTTTGTGCACATGAAAACAGAGGAGTTGTGTTTACACATCACACATTCAGCTGGTCCCAGGTTTCCTTTCACTCACGTGTCTTCAGGAACAACAAGTTCACAGCACTTCCTACTGTCTAACAAACACCATCACGCTGTCAGCACAAACCATCACATGAGTTTGATGTGCGCCATTACTCCTCCTGTGCTGATGTTGCTCTGTGTGATGTAGGAGGTCGGGGAGCAGACCTGTGGAGCTGTGGAGGTGACGGCTGTCTGAGACGGAGCGTCTGCCTCTGCTGTGAGTCTGCTTCATGTTTCTCCACATGTATTATCTGTGTTTCCACCACTGGAGGGCACTGTGGGTTATTGATGTGTGGGAACAGTAACCAATCACTGCAGTCTGAATGCTTCTCTTTGGTCATGTGACCATTTGATCTCTGATCAGTGTGTTCTTCAGTTTCAGGCCTGTTTCTGCTGACTGCTGCAGGTGAGCTGATGTTCATACACCTGTCTGTCCTCATCATGACCTCTGACCTTTGGTGACCTTTAGTGACCTCTGTCCTGTTGCAGGTGTGTGTGTGATGCTGCTCTCTGCTCTGACTGTTCCTGCAGGTGAGTTGAAGGTAACAGGAGCTCTGAGGTGATGTAGGCGCTCTGTGGTCGGTGCTCCATCATCATGTCTAACAATCCTCGGTCAGCCTCTTCTTCTTCTTCTCTCCTTTATCTGACTGACTATTTATCAGCTGATCAGCTGATAAATAAAGTTTCAACTTCTGTTTTGTTTTATCTGCTTGTCTTAAGAGCTGCTGTTTTACCATCCTTTGAAAAGGTTTTTAACATTTATTTCCGACTGTAGGAATTCTTTAACTCTTTTTTATTGTAACAAATTTCTCAAAGTTTATGAAACTCTGAGGGGAATTCATTCTCTTTGGTGTGTCCAGACTCACTCAAAGGTCCTCGAACACTAAGAAAAACCTGGCTTCCACATGGGAAACTACAAAAGACCATAAAACCACAGTTCTAACAATATATACTACATAACTATATACTTTATTTGAGTAATAAAGACCTTCTGACTCCTCCTCTGTGGAATTGTGAATGGAAATTCCCTCAAATTCCTCTCCGTTCTGCATTTTGATAATTTTATTTTACTCTTTATTGGATGAACATCTAAAGTGTGCGTTAGCTTCACTATAAACAGCATCGGATACTTCCTGGTTTAACAAAAAAGGCCTGTTTCCTTCTGTGTCCTCCTCTTCCAGCTCCTCCACCTCCCTGTGAGTCTGTGCTCAGACTCTTCTGCCTTCTAGCGGTCTTCTGTCCGTACTGCATCCTCACTGGTCTGCTGCTGTCCATCTGCTGGAGCAGGAAGACACCGAACAAACCAGCCATCTCCATGGAGATGACCCACTGTGATGGAGGAGGTCAGGGACTGGATGAAGTTGGTGTTGATGTCACTGCTGATGTCACCACTGAGCATGCCTTCTGAGCTGCAGACTGTGTGACAGGGTACCAGCATCTGCAGTATTCCTGTAGTTTGATTCCTCTTTTGCTGTATTGGAGAAATGTTCTAGCGTTTACTGTCAGTATGTCTTAGTTAGGTTTGAGTTCATCACATCATCCCTGTTTCCTTGTTTATGTGTCATTCCCTGTTTGCTGAGTAAGTCTGTCCTCTGTGTCTGTCTCTTCAGTGATGTCTCCTCTGTCTCACCTCCCTTTCTGTTTCGTGGTATCATTCCATGTCTCCTCTGTATTGTGCTTCCTGTACATTCTCCCAGCCCATCATTTGAGTCTCCTCCTGTTTCCTTCCAAGTCCATCTACTTCTTCCCTCCCGTCTCCTGTGTCATGTTGTGTGAATTAGTGTTTCCTGTTTTACTTTGACAGTGTCACGTCCTGTGTTCAGTGTGTGTAGTTTTGCTTCCTCTGTGTCTTCAGGTCCACTCTGCCTAATTACCCTCATGTGCTTATATTGTGTCTCTTTCCCTCTGTCAGGTTGTCTGTGTTTCCTCTGTGTCTCTCCCGTCATGGTCCAGTTTCCCTTGTTTTTTGGTTTAGTTTTCCCAGTTTAGTCACTCAGTCTAGTCTTGGTTTCACATTTTAATTACGTGAACATTTCCAGCCTAAATAAATGACTGTCTTTCTGTTCAACCTCACTCTGGCCTCAGTTGTCTACATTTGGCTCCTCCTCCTCTCTCCACATGATCTGTCGTTGCAGATTAGGACACCGTGGAGCTCTGATGTGTTTCTATCAGACAGTAAGTTTACCTCAGCCTACGAGGTGAAAAAGCTAACTTGATCATCTTTAAATCTGTTACTGAGGTCTGGACGATGAACACACCCTATAAACAAGGAGCCCCTCCCACTAAGACTGATACTCCAGGGTATTCTCTTACCCAATAGCATGGTCACTGCTTACAGTTTTTCTCCATTGGTTTGGCTCATTTCTTGAAACAGAAATGACATTCTCAAAATAACATGGACAAACCTCCAAACCTCTTGGCAACTGTTCACAACAGAATGGCATTTCTCATTCATTTTATCAAATGGCAAATGTCTTAGTACATGTCTCAATTGTCTCAGTGCATCTTTGCAAATGATTAAGTACAAGTAGCCTACAGTTATACAGTTAGCCCACATTTAGCACATTTTCCAAATGAATAGATCTTGTAGATCTAAACTGATTAGTTGATTCCCAGTTTAATGATCATTCCCTCCAAAACATGTCAGCATGATTTCATTGTATAAGTACTCGCATGCACAACTGTCTGTTCAATTGTCAAAATTGGTCAAGAACATAATACCATGAACACCATTTATGAATTTCTTTGAATATTTGATAAATTGATGACAGTCATTGACAGTCAGGTGAAACTAGACTAACGAAGGGGGAGTGTCACACACATGTGTTCCATGATTGTGTGCTGCCAAACACAGATATATAGAGCTTGACCAGAGCCAGTCCGATCTCTGAACATGGATAGACAAGGCCAAGCAAACGGACAAGGGGAAGTTCTCCCTCAAGGAGGAGGAGGAAGAAGAAGATGAGGAGGACTGAGAATGCGTGGTGGAGGAATAGGGGGAAGAGGCCGAGGTGCACGAAGACACTGTGCTGTCCCGAATGAAATTCAGGCCACAATTATAGACCATGTCATAAACCATGGCCTCACAATGGCAGAGGCAGGTCGTCGAGTGCAGCCTAGTGTGCCTCGCTCTACAGTCTCCTCCATCATCCAAACTTTTTGCAGGGAAAACAGGTATGTACTCTATGTAATCTATGATGGAATTATATGTTGTATAGGACAGGGCACTGTGCGTGAGGCAAAAAATGTATAACTTACTGTAGAGATTTTGTGTGCATCTGCCTACAGTAGTAGGTCTATACTAGCAGGTGGAGAGGACTAGTGGAATGTTGTGATACTAAATATGACAAAGATATTGAATAAGTTACTGTAAATTATGGAATTACATAATTCATACAGTTTAGAGTAGTATTCCAGTCACTGTGCAATGTTGCATCAGGATTGTGGTGAAGTTACTGTGAGTAAAACAATAATACAATTACACTGGTAACTTACTGTATTCTGTTCTATGTGTAGGATTGGACGACAACCTCGTGTGGGTGGCAGAGGAAAACTGCTCAATGAACAACAGGAAAGAGAGATTTGTAACATGGTGATTTCAAATAATGCCATCACATTGAGACAGATCTGTGATGCCATCCTTCAGGACAATCATATATTCCAGAATATAAACACAATAAGCATCTTCACGATAGACCGGGTTTTGAAGAAGCATCAGATGACAATGAAACAAATCTACAGGGTACCATTTGAGAGGAACTCTGACAGAGTGAAGGAGCTGCGCTACCAGTATGTAAATGTAAGTCAGTTACTGGTTGTCTCTCATTATAACCTTACCTGTAATCACAGTAAGCAGTAGTTCACTTATTTGGTTTCAATACCTCCTGTACCTGATTTCAGAATCAGTATTTGCTTCATCTGACTTCAACAATTTCAACAGAAAACTGCAGTTTACTGTATGATACAATTCTCATTATAATCCTTATTTTGTTGTCTCCCAATCAAATCTATCTAATACTGTAGGTTTTACTGTAACATCTCAGTGAGTCATCAGTATTTCCCACTCCCCTTTCTATCATATACCCCTGCAGTACTTCCTCACAGGCCTATCACTAGTTTAGAACCACTGGAGTAGTGGCCTGTAGTATATTGAACCGGTGGGGGAGAACATGTAATTGTCTAACTGTAGTATATGACTCTTCTGTATGACTGATTTTATGTTCTTTACTCTATTTTAGAGAATAATGGCATTGGAAGGACATGAGACCCCTCACATCCTGGTGCTCGTGGATGAAGCTTCAACCTGGCCAAGGGCCGAAGACGTGGCCGTAATATTATTGGCCACCGGGCCACAGTGGATGTCCCAGGTCAGCGAGGGGGCAATATAACTATGTGTGCTGCCATTTTTGAAAATGGTGTGGCCACCCACATCCCCAGTCTTGGCCCATACAACACACAAAAGCTCCTCATCTTCTTGGATCGCCTTTATACCGATTTTATCCCTGAAAATGAGAGAGGTCTCAAAGGGCCGACCTACCCATTTATGTAATTGTGTGGGACAATGTCAGTTTCCACCATAGCCCAGTCATTAGGGGCTGGTTTGCAACGCATCCAAGGATGGTCATGGGGTTCCTACCACCTTACTCTCCTTTCCTCAATCCGATAGAGGAGTTTGTCTCTGTTTGGAGGTGGAGAGTGTATGAGCATCATGCTCAGGATCAGCTGTCCCTGCTCCATGCTATGGACGCAGGTGTGACGACATTACAATCCATGCAGGGGATGGTTGCAGCATGCACGCCGTTTCCTCCCTCGTTGCATCGCAAGAGAAAGTATCCGCTGTGATGTGGACGAGAATCTGTGGGTGAAGACAGTGGACAAGAGCGGGAGAATGAGTACAGCGACCACTGAATAAGTCCTTGTTTTTGATTTTGTGTTCATACAATTTACTACTGTAATGTACATTTTCTTTTTACATATGTATGAAACTTTCTTTGCGTGTGAATATAAAATGGTTATGATTTCCTTGGTAGTGTGAGTGCAATCTGTGATGTCAAACCTTGGAGGCTCCTCTTTTCTGTTGTATATTGTTGGTCCTCTGCCATAGTGACAAAACATCTAAACATTTTGTATGGCAGTACTCACACAATGCCAAAGGGACGATGCATTTTGGGGGCACTGACTATTCAGATTAGCAAGAAATGTAGTTTTGACACATGAGTGAACTGTTTTAAGAGAGATATGAGCTTTTGCAGGTGGACCATGTTGTTGTGATCAACCATCCAGGTTTATTTTGACAAAAGCACCAAGAATGATGAGAATGTCCGATCTGTGTCGAGAAATGAGCCAAAGCTATTGAGAAGGATCTTTGCCATTTTGGAGACACTGACTGTTTAGATGAGAAAGGGATTTAGATTGAAGCCTGGGTGAACAGTTTTGGAAGAGATATGAGCTTTTGCAGGTGAGCTATAGTGTTGTGCTGAACTGTAAGAGTGTTTTGCCAAATGATCTTAGAGTTTTGAGAATGTAATTTCTGTTTCAAGAAATGAGCCAAACCAATGGAGAAAAACTGTAAACACAGCTGTGTATCCAACCAAAATTTACATGTTTCCATGTAATAATGTCTTGATGCACGCTCAGTGATCCAGGTAAGGAAATCTGACCTGTGTGACCTCTGAGGCTCCATCACTGAGTGCATTCAGCAGACACAGAAACAAACATTTCCCCTGTTCATGGCAGTGTGCATCACTGCTTGTTACACATCATCCAACTGACCTCTGAGACTGGGAGGAGTCACAGATCCTGGGTGGGCCGAGTCAGGAAAACTACCAGACCAAACCTGTGGATCCAGCTGCTGCAGAGCTCTCAGTGGCATCTCTGTAGTAGTAAATTCAGATTTGATTCAGTTTAACTGCATTTGCGCTTCTTCGTGCGTGGGTCAGAGGTCAGATGAATCACTCAGGTCCAGTTTTCTCCAAAGAACTACAGAACCCAGAGACAACGACAAGGGCGTAGATTTGGTTTTGGCATTGGTGGGGACGGATGATTCAACCACCGAACCCTGCGCTGTTTCTCTTTTTTTTTTTTTTCCTTTTTGTCTTTGCTTCTTGATTAAAAAAAAGGAGAAATATAATTGCCTACATATGCTATTTTACATGCTTTTAAACCATTTAAAATTACAATTCATAGTTTTATATGTGAATTATATAATGTTACATTACTATTAAATAAATGACTGATTTTAGACTTTAGTTTACTTCAGCCATATTCCATATAAATCAGGTATCATACAAAAATAAAAAAAGCTTCAAATACAGTCATGACAATAAAAGAATATGACTTTAAGGACTTAACAACATTACTTCAGTTATAGTACACCAATATCTCTGATACATTAGTACTAAGGGAACACTGAATGACCTGGTGGTTTTTGTCCATAAAACTACTCATCTAAGATTACCACAAAGTAAAAGATCTCTCAGCAAAATTATGCAACATTTTAGGCACTATTGCCCCGATCAAATCAGTGAGCTGGGATTTTTATTCTAAACATGAACTACTGTTACAGCAACAGACATGGACTACTGGTGCCCCACACAACAACTCAATGTCCACTATGTGAAGGAGTCTATACTATACTGTCTATACTATACTGTCCTGGTGGACATGGCAACACTTTTTTCATGGTTACATACCGTTTTAGACTGATGTGGGCCAAAGCCTAGCACATACCTGCCAACCTTGAGACCTCAGAATTAGGGAGACATTCAAAGGGGTTTTTACAGTGTTTACTTATCGGAAAAAAAAAAACATAAGTTAAATGTCACCGCCTGTTTGGGTGTCCAAATTCAGAGGGTGGGTCCACCTGAGGACCGGCCTTCATGGGTCTAAGTGGGCCGGGTCCTCCAAAGCCGGGTAGACCGGAAATGAGCGACTGTGAAATTGGGGGTCTAGCTTCTTCGTAATTGCGTCACCTCTGCCGCCTGCTCCTTGCTGTCTAAATAAAATAAAATATAACCGGACGCTATGTAGATTCTCGACCATCTCACACTTCTGTTTAATCAGTTTTCTGTTTGACATTTATTCAGCTGTGTGAAAACCCCGGAGGAACCCTCCCGAGGATTAATAAAGTTTTATTTAATCTAATCTAATCTAATAACTTTAATCTCAGCCAAACCGATTTACTCACGAACAAATAAAACACTGAAAAAGGCCAAACAATAACATGTTTAAGTTATTTGAAGTTTACACAACTACATTCTCGCCTGAAAATATGTTAAAAGTTTATTTCGCGACCCAGAAAGAGTAATACGAGTAATATTGATACTAAGTAGCTGCAGTAGTAACCAGTAGTAGTAACCAGTAACAGTCGGGAGAAATGGGTAAAGAACTTTTCAGACCGGAATCTCACTGACCCTGAAAAGAAGGTTTTAGCCAAAGGACTCAATTTCGCCATTTCTCCGCAACAGTTGCCCATAGTGGACCTCATCACAGCCACAGAAACCGCCATACGGATTAATAAATTATCACAGACTGAAGCAGAGCAAATCAGGATGAAAGGATCTCAGCCACCCTCTCCAGTGCCAAAGTCCCTCCGTCTAACCTCACACTACAAGAAAAGAAGGCCGTCGCTTCCCTGAGCGAAGACCACAACATCACTATATTACCAGCGGATAAGGGAAGGTGCACCGTGGTCCTAAACACAACAGATTACCACACAAAGATCACTACTCTCCTCAGTGACAACAACACCTACGAAGCTTTAAAACGAGACCCCACAAGCAGCTACAAAAAGAAAGTTATAGCTTGCCTTCAAGACCTTGAAAGGACAAAATCATTGACCGCCTCAAATATCACCGCCTTTATCCAGGGGATGCCATACCCTGCATTTATGGACTTCCTAAGATCCACAAGGAAGGGGTCCCACTCAGACGCATAGTCAGTAGCATAAACTCAGCGACTTATAACATTGCGAAACACCTTGCTACCATCCTGGCACCTCTCGTGGGGAACACCCCACACCACATCAAGAACTCCACTGACTTCACCGACAAGGTCCAGAAACTTACCCTGGATCCAGATGAAACCATGGTGTCCTTTGATGTAGTCTCTCTCTTCACTTGCATACCCACCATGGAAGCAGTGGAGACTGTCAGAAAACGACTACAAGAAGACAGCTCCTTGGAAGACAGGACCAACTTCACACCCGATCAGATTTGCACACTGTTAGACCTCTGCCTTACCACAACATACTTCAAATACAACGAAGGCTTCTACAGACAAAAACATGGCTGTGCCATGGGCTCCCCTGTGTCACCTATTGTAGCCAACCTTTACATGGAGGAAGTGGAAAGGAAGGCTCTTGGCTCTTTTAAAGGGAGAGTACCCAGCCACTGGTACAGATATGTAGACGACACCTGGGTCAAAATCAAGACACAAGAAGTGGAATCCTTCACTGCGCACATTAACGCCGTGGATAAAAACATCAAGTTCACCAGGGAAGACACTAAGGATAACTGTTTGCCTTTCCTGGACTGCGCTGTGCACATTGAAGAGAATGGCAACCTCAACATTGAAGAGTGTGGGTTTTAGAAAGCAAGGTGTGAAATTTCCTGCGTTGTCTTTCTTTTCCTTGAGAGTGTTGGGCCCGCTGAGCCTTGTCCACAAACTTGTGAACCTCTTCTAAGATTGGAGAGGGTAGAAGGGTTTCCAATTCCTGCAGTGTCTGGCTGATCTTGATCTGGAGGGCATCTATAGTGAAATGGACCTGTCTTATCCTTTCACTTAGAAGCTGATTCTGTGCTCTCCGTAGAATCAAGTCCGCTCTGTGTCCTGTGACAGTGGATCCAAGGCGCAAGCTCTTAGGAACAACTCTGCTTTGTCTCCTTTGACTACGATGACCTGGATGACTGAGAACCTTCACAGACATTCTTAATGAAACATTATCATCGACAATGAAACAGGGTCTTATCTCTCTTATTCCCAAACCTGGTAGAGATAAAAGACTAATTAATAATCTGCGACCAATTACACTACTGAATACAGATTATAAAATCATTGCCCATGTAACTGCGAACAGATTAAAGGATGGCATAGAGCAAATTATTAGTGAATCACAATCAGGGTTTCTTAAGAATCGTTCTATCCACACTAACATTAGATTGACTTTTGATTGAGCCAATGAAGGGAAACCAATACAAAATCACACGACCAATTTAAGATTAGACAGCTACAAGATGCAACGCGTCAGAGTCTCCATTTCAACTTGGGTCAAAAGTGCGGACTTCAAACTATATACCAGTTTTTGAATTGTGTCGATGGGCCACGTGAAACCAGAGTTATGATAAAAAAATACACGCAATGTTTTGGTTTTTTTGGAACGAAACAGTGGTGATTACAGCGGGAAGAATGGTAAAAACAGTGTTTTCTACAGACAGCGCTAGCAAACACTCTCCGCTTGCGAGTGAAAAAAGAAAAAGAAAAAACACCCCTTCCCTATTGGTGTTACAGTTTACCATGTCAGCCAATCAAAAAAATTATAAGGCAACATGTGACATTTGGTTGTTTAGGGAGAAGGGGAACTTTTTAGGAGTGACACCTGCGACAGAAAAGCGGGCGAGCGAAAGAAAGAGAGAGAGAGAGTTTTCATGTGTGAGACATTAGTGACGTTTAGCGTGTTTGGAGGCTATAGTTAGTTTGTTGTGTAGTTATTGTCTTGTATTGTGTGTCAGTTAGACTGCTGAATTTCATATTTGCTCTAAAAAAGCTGTCAAAGGCAGATTCCAGTGTAAACGCTGTTCCCACATGGAAAACTGGACTGTTGCACCTCCAGCTGTCAGACCTGCAGGGTTTAGGCCTGTGGTGTTCTCCTCTGTCTTATACTGAACACAAACTACATTTTTTGGACTGGCACAAATAATTTGTGTGCCTTCTTATTTGATGCAGCACACCTGATTGTTCTGTAAATAATCTTTTTTGTTTGGAAAACTTGTGCATAATTTTTAGAAATGTACAATTTCGATTTGCATTTCAACATTTAAACATGTCTGTGGGTTTTACAGTAAAAAATATAACTTTTTTCTACTCGAATTTTGAATTTTTTGTCTGAATTTAGATCAACTGTGCTAATATAGTATACCAAAATGAAAAAATAACTCAAATTTCAGATATTTGAGGTTGTGCTGAAAATAATGATACCAAACAAGGCAAGAAAAACATATTGTAAAGGTGAACTATAGAGGTAAAATCAAAAGTAGTCAAAAACGGCCAATTATACCTTGGACCCCAGAGGGTTAACTGAAGGCTTTTCAGGGAGTTTTTAGGACTTCCTGATAATAATGAATTACAGTAGTCCAGCCTGGAAGTAATAAATGCATGAACTAGTTTTGTTGTTTTGTTGTTTTGCTTTGTTGTTTTAGTTTATTGTGGTTAGTGGTTGTCCTGGGTGGGGGTACGCTTCAGGGTTTGGTGGGAGACTGTACCCCTGGTCTGCTGTCTGCCCTTGAGTTTGTGTTTCAAGTTGCCTCGAGCCCAGTAGACCACTGAAGACTAGATAGGTAAAGTTTTATTGTTTTTAGCGTTTTAGGCTGTGAGTTGCTCATAGTAAACCAGTGGCACCAAACTTGGCAAGAGGTTTGAGTCCATTATGTTCTTATGGTGAGGCAGGTAGGCCACTTTTAAGTTGGCATAGTGTGTACACCATGTTTGTGCATCTGTCTGTGTCGCTGGATGCTAATTAGAGCCTCATGAGATGAGTGTTTTGTGGTGTGACCTTTAGTGTTGTGGGGAATATCGCTACTTTAGTTGGATCACTTGTGAGTGTTGTTGGCCAGGTGATAGCAATAACACTGAGGGGTGCTGAGCCACCCTTGATGTGATCGTTGTGTGGCCATAGCTCTCCATTTTGTGGTGGGTCACTAGTATGCTTGATTTACTGAACCTTGGTTTTAAGTAACTTGTTGTGGTATAAGGCCATTTGTACGTGACCATTTGTGTCACTCACTCACTCTCACTGACACTCTGGTATTAATTTTCTTTTTTTTTTTTTTTTTTATGTTCGGCTTTTGAGCCGGGTCGTAACAGATAGAGCTGGGTGTCATCTGCATAGCAGTGAAAATGTATACTATGTCTTCTAATGATACTGTCACAGTACGGCTGTGTGCAGGCAAGAGTAGGACCCAAACGCAAACTCACAGAGACGAAAAGAAAAAAAAAAAAAGTTTTATTGCTGGCGAGGAAGGGAAACAAAGAACAAAACTAAACTGGGAAAACTAATAATAAATCATACATAGAAACACAGGGAGAATCACACAGCTATGAGGGAGGACGCGACATTGACTAAGAGAAACACGGGGCTTAAATACACTGAGGGATAACGAGTGGGAATGAGCCACAAGAGGAGAGCACAGCTAAGAGTAATTAGGCAGGACGAGGCAAGAGAAGCAAAACTAGAAACATTAACATAGGTGTCAAGCTCTTTAAGTTTGTGCAGCGTCCCTGCTTGAAAGGGATTGATACATCTACCACAGGTGTTGAACTGGATTTCACTCAATGACCAGGCAGATCTTTTGTTTTCCTTTTTCCTTTAATCTTCTTTTCGGCCATAGTCAGCCATAGGTGAAAATCCTTTAAATACAAACCAAAAACCCAAAATACAAATTATGTTTGTTATCACACATCTGCAAATATTGTGAACAATCCCAAACACATTTTTCTTTTTTAAACACATCACTGCAGTGCATAAGCTTTGTAGTACAATATTTACTTGAGTATTTTTAAATGCTTAAATTATGTACTTCACTAACAATTGTACATACAACTTGAAAAATACTGATTTCTATCAAAGTGCTAAATTAAATGATCAATCTGCATTACAATTTAAGCAGTAACAATAGTATTTATAACCAGCTTCTCTTAACCATAGGGCTTTGGAGTTGACATCACGCCGCAGTGCATTGTGGGATCGCGGCAAAACATGCGCACAGTGTTGGAGATTTGGAATCGGGACTGCCAGAACCATGCTCAAAATCAGCGCAAAAGACAAAGGGCTGTATCGCGACCGATTGCGCCCAGACGCCAAGAGACGGTACTTGTGGACCCGTATGAAATAAGGAAGTGGAGTGGAAACCCAGACGACCTACTGCCTTTGTCCTATCCCGATATCTTCGCATACCTTGTCTGTGGAGTCAGCGCACACACAGCAAACCAGTTTAAGAATTATAAATCCCTGGAGGCCCACATCCAATTCACGAACTGCTGGGTGCAAGATTTGTCCATCTTTAGGCCTCCACGCTGCGAGTATGTTGTCGTTAAGACAAAGGTAAGTCGGTTTGAACTTGATAACTTTCTAAACAACTTCCTTGTTACAGTTTTTGATTTGCACGTACAGTCAACCCATCTATATTAGCCTATATTAGCGGACCAACTGTGTGGTGTGATGGAGCACCTCTTCAACCTGAGCCTGAGGCTGGGAAGAGTCCCACAGCTCTGGAAAACCTCCTGTGTTGTTCCAGTGCCAAAGACTTCACGCCCCAAGGACCTCAACAGCTACAGGCCGGTGGCTCTGACATCCCACCTGATGAAGACCCTGGAGCGGCTGGTCCTGGCTCAGCTTCGGCACCTGGTGAGCTCATCACTGGACCCACTTCAGTTTGCCTACCAGCCTGGCATTGCAGCGGATGATGCCGTCATTCACCTCCTACATCGCTCCCTCGCTCACCTGGAGACCGCTGGGAGCACTGTGAGAATCACGTTCTTTGATTTCTCCAGTGCCTTTAACACCATTCTTCCCTCGGTTCTGAAGGACAAGCTGGAGAACTCTGGAGTGGACCATCACCTCACTACCTGGATTTTGGACTACCTCACCGACCGACCACAGTATGTGAGGACTCAGGGCTGTGTGTCGGACAGGGTCGTCTGCAGTACGGGGGCCCCACAGGGAACGGTTCTGGCTCCGTTCCTCTTCACCATCTACACTGCAGACTTCTCCCACAACTCCACCCAGTGCTTCCTGCAGAAGTTCTCTGATGACTCTGCAATAGTCGGCCCCTCATCACTGATGGGGACGACAAGGAGTACAGAGGACTGACTCAGGACTTTGTGGACTGGTGCCAGCTGAACTACCTCCAGATCAACGCCAGTAAAACCAAGGAGCTGGTGGTAGACTTCCGCAGGCACAAGCATCCTCCACTGCAACCACTGAACATCCAAGGTATGGACATCAAGGCTGTGGGCAGCTACAGGTACCTTGGTGTTCATCTGAACAACAAACTGGACTGGACTCATAACTCAGACGCCCTCTACAGGAAAGGGCAGAGCAGACTGTACCTGCTGCGGAGACTCAGGTCGTTTGGAGTGGAGGGCCCACTCCTGAAGACCTTCTATGACTCTGTGGTGGCCTCAGCCATCTTTTATGGTGTGGTCTGCTGGGGCAGCAGCATCTCTGCTGGGGACAGGAAGAGACTGAACAGGCTGATCCGAAGGGCCAGCTCTGTTCTGGGATGCCCTCTGGACCCAGTGGAGGTGGTGAGTGACAGGAGAATGGTGGGTAAGCTGTCATCCCTGATGGACAACATCTCCCACCCCATGCATGAGACTGTGACGGCACTGAGCAGCTCCTTCAGTGGGAGACTGCGGCACCCACGGCGTGGGACGGAGAGATTTCGCAGGTCTTTCCTCCCCACTGCTGTCAGACTCTACAATAAAGACTTTTGCAGCTGATCAAACACACAAACCCACACATGTGCAATAAGACTGCTATATGTGCAATTCTTCTTCTGACGAAGTTGTGTTTTTGTATTTTCCTACTCAGTTGTATATAGTATTTGTATTTCTATTTTATTCTATTGTATATATTATTCTATTCTATTTTATTCTATTGTATATAGTATTTTATTTTATTTTATTGTATTTTATTGCATTCCAGTGTTTTCTAATTTCTGCTACATAACTTTACACTTTTGCTGTAACAAAACAAATTTCCCACCTGTGGAACTAATAAAGGTCATCTTATCTTATCTTATCTTGGTTAATTACAGACCTTTTATTAAAAGTGGTTTTTGTGTGTTTCAGGTACTGCACTCACAACGACTGAATGAAACTGCATTACAGCCATGGGTCATTGTGAGCACCAATGGGAGGGTTGAGGCTGCTCACTGCATATGCATGGCCGGAGTTGCAGAGACCTGCACCCATGTCGCTGCTCTTTTGTTTAAAGTCGAGGCTACAGTGAATATCAGAGGCACCAGAACTGTAATAGACGAGCCAGCATATTGGGTATTGCCCGGAAATATGACCAAGATACAGCCCGAGGTTGCACATAACATTGACTTCTCCTCAGCAGCTGCCCAAAAACGTGGTCTTGATGAAAACATAAACATACCCTCCTTTTGCCTTTGAGAGGCAAAAGGAGGCGATCGCAAAAAAAGCAGATTCCAACGCTGGAGAATTTGTCACCATTACTGGATACACTACTGTCAGGTACAAATACAAATCTTTGTTACCGGCGCCAACCACTGTGACCTCGTTGTGTGGACACAGAGAGACCTTGCTGTGATACGCATCTTCCCTGAAGTGGATTTCTGGGAACCACGTTTAAAGCAAGCACAAGATTTCTTTCTTAAAGTGTGTCTTCCTGAACTTGTTGGGAAATACTTCTCCAAACAACATGCTGTTCTAAATAACCTGTAATGTTTCATTTTGTGGTTCAAGATTGATGCCAGCTGTGTGTTGCCATGTAAATAGTTTGCATTTCATTTTTATGTACTTGCTAAGTACATGTGAACAGATCAAGAATAAAAAACAAACAAATATACTATTCTTTTCTGTTTTATTGAAACTACTTCACACAAAGTACAATTATTTACAATGAACTACACATGCAACACAACAACTTTATGAATGCTCAACAAGAGAAAGTTGCCCCCTAATAATAAAGTTTTTGCCACTTGTGTCTCTTGATTTTCCTCTACAGTTTACCTGTAAAAAGTATTTACTTCTCCTTGTTTGGTATAATTCTTTTCAGCACAACCTCATGTGTCTGAATTTACAGTTATGTTGTCATTTTGATATACTATATTAGCACAATTGATCTAAAATCAGACAAAAAACATAAAATCTGAGTAACAAACTTATATTTTTTACTGTAACAACCAAACATGTTTTATAAATCATATTTCATAAATTTAAATGCAAATCTAAATTGTCAATTTTAAAATCATATGCACAAGTTTCGCAAACAACAAGTTATTTGCAGTCATTTACTTTTTACCCCTCTTTAAATAAGCATTTCAAACTATTTACATAACAATCAGGTGTTCTACATTCAATAAGATGCCACACAAATTATTTGTGCCACTCCAAAAAATAATTTCTGTCCACTATAAAGGAGAACATCACAGCCTGATACCTGTAGGTCTGACAGCAGCAAGTGTTTCACTCCTGTCTCTACCTGGAGACAGCAGTCGCGTCATTAGAAAAAAGTTATGCCGTTATTGCCATCACTGATTATGACCAATGTTAACTAGTCCAAACAAAGGCCAAA
This sequence comes from Oreochromis aureus, assembly GCF_013358895.1. Taxonomy (NCBI): domain Eukaryota; kingdom Metazoa; phylum Chordata; class Actinopteri; order Cichliformes; family Cichlidae; genus Oreochromis; species Oreochromis aureus. The sequence continues at coordinate 132,431,299 of NC_052944.1, read as the reverse complement.
TAAATTTGGCGCCACTGAGCTGCACTTGGGAGCTTCTCCGCTGCCAGAAGGTGGTGAAGCACCCATCTCTGACCCATAAAGCCCGCCTGAGAGTGCACCTGGGACACTTTTGCCCGTCTCCAGTTGCCAAAATTGTGAAAAACCCTTCTTTAAAACGGGTAGAGCAGCCCACCCTTGGCAGTGAACCCAACAAAGCTGTCAGGAGGATTAATTGTTTTCCTTTGCAGTATGTTTGATACCTGTAGTTTTCCAGACTTTTGGCCATAAAACTGTCAAAAGGGACCCAATTAAAATGACTGATGTTGGGAACAGCGCTCTGAGAGTTATGGAGCAATGCCAGCAGGTTATGTAAAACAAGTGCTGGGGATTTAAGAAGAACAAATTGGAAACTGACAATTGATTGGGGAAAAGTATTGACAAACATATTATATCAATAATTGGGGTTAATGTTCACATTTGCAGAGCTGAGAAAATAGTTAGTTTAATTTTTAACAGGGAACAGGGAAAAAGGAAGGAATGAAAAAATACCCAACATCAGGCGGAGGGGTCACTGACCCTATAAAAAATGGGTCTGTTTGTGTTGGTTTATGATCTGCATGTGCTCACGGTTGAAAAATGGTAACGCGATTTAACACTTTATTCACAAGTGATTCACACACACCTAGTGCTATATACCAAATGTGAAGGGGAGGAAAGTATCCAGGGGGATCCTTGGGGAAAATCTTCTCTTCGATCACACACACACACACACACACACACACACACACACACACACACACACACACACACACAGAAGAACGTCCTCTTCAGCCACACACCACTCAATCACTCATGTCAAACTGGGAAACAACACAGGCAGGGACGGATCTAGGAAATCTATAATTCACAAGAGAAGGCAATCACTTGCTGGAAAACACACAGCTAGAAAGACTAACATGACAAGGTAACACTGACGGGAGTCATGCAACAATCCAGTGATGAGAAGCCTCGACTCACCATGTTAAAAAGACCTCAGAACGCCAAGGTAATGCGCTGCAGGTGAGTAATGATTAGCAGGTGTGTCAGTCAAAGGCAAGAACCCACAGTGAGATCTGCCTTAGCGAGAGAGAGAGCGAGAGAAAGCAGAAACAAAAACACTGATGTGTCTCTAGCCCTCAGAGACACCGAGAGGTACGGGGACCATGACAAGGGGAGCTTTTTTTGCTTTTTTTATGTTTAGCTGAACTTGACCGTTCAATAAAACGACTGGCATAGAACTCTGCTCTTCTCTTGTGATCTTTGAGTTTTTGATTTTAATTGGCATCTGCACGCAGAAATCAACTCCTTCTAACCTGAGCGAAGCTTGAACCATTTTTAAGAGTTGTGACTCGACAGACCCTCTCCCCCAAAAGAAAAAGAATCCTTCTCTTCGGGACCCCAACAGCCTCCCTCTTCAGCTCCATCACACCACCACACATGCGGCACCTTGGGGTACAGGTGTGTCACTGAGGTGCAGGGAAGGCATTCCCCCTCTGTCCCCTTCTGGCCACCTGTTCCTCAATTTTATTCCACAGACATCCACATTACTCACACTCTCATAACACATACATATAGGGCCTTGGGGGTGGGCACGTTATACATCTGTGTATACGGTCTGGGATGCGGTGCCTCCCTGGGGGCAGGACCTGGGGCGGTCTGCTTGTCTCTACCCCAGGGCAAAAGGCAACAATTTGTGGGTCTGGGGGTGGATTGCCCCTCTGGGGGTGATAGTACCTGGGGTATAGTGTATGTTTGGGGAGTGAGAGTGTGTGTATAGTGATCATTTCTGTTTGTCTCCATGTTGGGCAAGTGCTGAGTATATGTGAGCATGAGGGTGGGAATGTATTGTGAAGTTTGCGGATGACACAGTGGTGTTAGGCACCATTTTCAACAATGATGAGGCAGCGTACATGGATGAAGTGAAGAATCTGGCATCGTGGTGCCGGGAGAACAACCTCCAGAAATTCTGAAAGACCAATTAGTTGGTAGTAGACTTCAGAAGGATTCAATTCAATTCAGTTCAATTTTATTTATACAGCGCCAAATCACAACAACAGTCGCCTCAAGGCGCTTTATATTGTAAGGTAGAATCTAAAATAATACCTACAGAGAAAAAAAACAACAACAATCATATGACCCCCTATGAGCAAGCACTTTGGCGACAGTGGGAAGGAAAAACTCCCTTTTAACAGGAAGAAACCTCCAGCAGAACCAGGCTCAGGGAGGGGCGGGGCCATCTGCTGTGAGAGAAGGAAGGTTTTGGAATCAATAAAATGACAACAGTGCCCAAATTTATGCACCTGCCTGATTTTGTTTAAACAATTATTGCACACTTTCTGTAAATCCAATAAAGTTAATTTCACTTCTCAAATGTCACTGTGTGTGTCTCCCATGTGATATATTTAACTGACATTTTTTATTGTAAAAACCAACGATTTATACAGGAAAATAATGACTATTAACAAGGTTGCCCAAACTTTTGCATCCCACTGTATATAACTCACTCACTTACTTCACATAATGTCCTCTTTGTTGTATATAATGTTCTCTCTCTTTTTGCACAGTCGAGGAGCATATCAGGTCACATTTCACTGCTTGTTGTACTCTTATAACTATGCACATGACAAATTTCAAACTTTTTTCAAAATTTCACAATTTCAGTCCAGACTCACTTGGATAAAACAGTGATTTCAGTCACAAAGCAGGATCACTTATTACACGTCTCAGATATCTTTCTATATCTTTTGATACTCAGTATTTCAAAACAAAGTTTAACTACAAGTGGTGAGTTTGTGGTGTTTCAGTAGCTGCTCTTTTCTTTTGGCATTAAATGGATGAAGACAAATGAGTGTCATAAATTACATAAAGGAATATTTTTCTGGATATGAAATATGAGTAGAACAAAGCTATTAGTCTAAAACTGCACCTTAGGATGGAGTTCATTCTGCTGATCACAAAAATAAGTGTTCAGACACTTTATAATGTCTGACTGAGAGTTCAATGCTGCAGGATTCATCTTCACTGTTAGACAGTAAATAGTGTTTGACCTTTAACCTAAGCCAACCCGACACTGTAAATTAGTGATGAAAAGACTTTGGTGGAGGCAAATTTTACCTGATAGCTGTAAAGAAACAGAGTGAAGCTTAGTTTGAAAAGCTGGACTGTTAAGCTCTATCACCACATCACTCATCCTATCACAGCTGGGACAGGCTTTGTTAGGTTGACTTTGATAATAGCTGTCATTGCTGTACTGAAATTTGTAAACCTTGCCTTAAACTGCATGTTTAGTATTATTCTGTTCCTCCCCCCGAGGCAATTGGTTATAGTGTTTAACTGCAGGCACATTTTATGAAAAAGGTTCTGGTTTCTTATCTGGTAAGGAATGTACACTTGTATGTGGTGGACCATTACAGGAGTTGAGCCATAAACAGGGTGAGGGGAGATAACCCTTTGTGATCAGGAAGCCACACACACACACACACACACACACACACACACACACACACACTCAGTGCCTTAGTTTTACGACGCACCACAGGGGGGTTTTACAATGGGTGTTTGTGAAACTGTGTGTGACTGTTTTGCACTGAGAATAAAAGGCTGCAGGGGAGGCTGGTTCTTTGGAGTCGTCTGATGTCGAGGGCAGAGGTGCCGCCCTGAGATTCTGAGCAGGCTTCTTTTGCTAGCAAGTAAAAACCGGTTAAGCTGAGTGTCTTGCTTTGTTCAAGGGTGATAAGTCTCTGAACCAGTGAGGCCTGCGAGTGCAGACCTAACAGGCTTCAGCCCATTCTGCAACCCTGCATGGGATAAATGGTTGAGAAAATGGTTGATGATGATTTTTAGCTTTGTAAATGATAACTACAGGTTGTCTGTGAAGGTTCTCAGTCATCAAGGTCATCGTAGTCAAGGAGCTTGCAAAGAAAAGCGTCTGGACTTCTTTAAGTTGAACAGAGGCGGTGGTTTACGACACCAACTGTCTGCCATCTATAATCCAGTTTTGAGTTCCCTTCCCAGACGCCTTAATGCCCACTCACATCCTGGGCCATCTGACCTCAGGAAATCACATGATAAGGTGGGGCCAGGTTTCACAATGAGCTCACCTGAAACCCTGGCTGATTGGGAACCACACCCATTTTCACACCTTGGCTCAGGTGATTAGATGATTATCAGGGGGTCCTTTTGTCCCTCTTTGGGGGGAAACTCCCACTGGGTTTAAATCTGGGAATCTCCACCATTTGACTGAAGCAGCTTCTTGGATGAGAGGTGAAACTTCTTCAACTTAAAGAAGTCCAGCTTTTCTTTGCAAGCTGCTTGATAACTACAGGTTGCGGCTCATTAAAGTGAGCCGCACCCTCATCAACCCCTCAGTGTGGCGACTTGAGTTCAGCCAGTGAGACTCTGCATGTGATAAAGAGGAAGTGATGAAGCTGAAGGCGTCTTGCTGCTGCTCAGACGTCATCCAGACACGATGAAGACTCCATGTGTCTCTCTGCTCCTCGGTGAGTCAAACTCAGAGCTGCTATGCTCATTTATTCATTATTCATTTAATAAAGATCAACTGCAGAAATATCAGCAAGCTCTTTCTGACTCTTACATTTGGAGATGAACTTGGATCCAAATTTTGATTTGATTGACTTTTACACATATTTTCACCTTACATCTACAAACAGTGCGCCCCAGGGTGGCTGTGGTTACAATGTAGCTGCCATCACCAGTGTGTGAATGTGTGGATGACTGGATGTGTAAAGCGCTTTGGGGTCCTTAGGGACTAGAAAAGCGCTATATAAATACAGGCCATTTACCATTTAAACGTTTTTAGTGAGATTTTCTGTGATCGACCAACACAAAGTAGCAAATAATTGGGAGGTGGTACAAAAATCAAACATGTTTTTCAAAATGTAAGCAAATAAAAATCTGAAAAGTCAGACATGCATTTCTATTTGGCACCCTGTACTCAGATACCCCTAAATAAAATCCAGTGATATCAATGGGTTATAAAAAAAATAAAATATCCCAAGCTTTGAACATCTCAAGGAGCACTGTTCAATCCATCATCAAAACAAGGATGCATCTAAAAGCTGCAGAACGGTAGCCCTCGAGGACTAGAGGTGGTGACCCCTGGTGTAGAGTCTACCTTACAATATAAAGCGCCTTGAGGTGGTTGTTTTTGGTGCTGTATAAATAAAATTGAATTGTAATCTTAAAAAGCATCCAAATTCTCCTCGCTGTCCTTCAGGGTGTTGGGAATGATGATGCAGGTGTGATTAGGTGTAATCTAAGTGATAAAACACATTTAATCCTGATGTGACCCGTGGTAGGTACCTATTTAAAATAGGACAGAGCCGTAGGTGCACAGTCAGTTAAAAATAATTTAATTTTTAATACAAAATAAAAGTAACAGTGTAACAGCGGCACTTAAAAACAATTAAAAACTTTACCTTGTTTAAAAACGATAAAACTGTATGATTGCCCGTGAGACAGGACAAGCGCTGCGGGGAACCGTTTAAGAACAAATCAACATAGCACACAGGTTAAAAAGGGACGGCAACTCACACAACCCCCAAATGGGCAAAACACTATAGAAAAAGGCAACTCTTCAGTGCCGTCTTCACTCAGGCCCACCGCTGTGCATGCAAAAGCGGCGAGACAAAAAAAAAAAAAAAGGATTTGTTTTCCCTGCTGCGCCTTTACCGTTCACAACAATATATATATAAAAAGGGGTTAAAATACTAAAAGAATCAATATCTGTGGTGCCTACTGATACAGAAAAAATAAAACAAAATAACAAAACAATCGACAGCCGCAGCAGTCGGGCCGTCGAATTACACCAGTTTAAAACAAATTAAAACACACTGATGTGTCGGGTCCTTTTCCCGCAACCAGAAATCCACCGGGCAAAGCAGCAGCTCGGTACTCTGTGAATAAAAGGCAGGAGATCACTTATGCTGGACAATAAAACACAGGAATATTCCTCAACTTAATTGTTTTGTTACCTGTCCACAAGTTCGTGTCACACCCTAATAACTGTGGGTCAGTGGCGATGAAGTCCACTATACCGTTCTCACGGGAGCAATGTTTCCCACCTACAAGGGTGCACATAACTATAAACCTCTGCCAACAGCCAGAGCTCAAGTGGTACATTTTTGTGTAACCTACCGTTCTAATAGAAGTTTAGGAGAGAACCCACATCAGACTTTCATAGAAAGAAGTTACAAACACCAACTTGGACTGAGCACTTGCAGCTTCAGGTTTGCAGAGAAAATGCCCAATTGCCCACACCTGCGCTTATCAAAGGAGCAAAGACCAGCTCCGCCTACCAGGGGCGGTTCCCAGACTCAGGTCTCACCTGTCACACTGAGCTAACATTCACTTTTTCCTCCAAGTCTCTGGTGTCTAACATCACCTTCAGCACTCCCTTTCTGTCTCAGCTCACACTCACCTCGCTCCTAACTGTTCTAACTTTGTGTGATTTTGTTATTACTGCAGTTCCCCCAGTGTGACTGCCACAAATGTCTGCTTATCTGTTTGGTCATATTCACACACTGAACGAAGCTCCTGACCTGTGTAGGTAAACATGGTGGTGGAGGAGCCTGTGACCTTTAGTGACGTCTGTCCTCCTATTACAGGTGTGTGTGTGCTGCTGCTGTTTGCACCGACTGTTTCTGCAGGTGAGTTGATGAAGTGAAGACAATCAGTGAGACTCCAACAAGAACACAAATACATTTATCTGTGTGTGTGTGTGTGTGTGTGTGTGTGTGTGTGTGTGTGTGTGTGTCCTCCAGTGTCTTTGTCTGTCAGTCCAAACCTTCAGCAGGTCTTCAGTGGATCTTCAGTGGATCTGAGTTGTGTTGATGATGGACAGACAGCTGATGGATGGACAGTGAGGAGGACCAGAGGAGGACTCACTGAGGACTGTGGAGCAGCTGCAGGCTTTGGGAGGGTTCTTGGTTCCTACTGTGTTGTGGATCTTTCTGCTCCCAGTGAAACTTTCTGGTGTGGGGACTCCTCTGGACAGCAGAGTGACAGAGTCTCCTTCAGTGTCCAATCAGACCCTACAGGTGAGATGTTCCAGCTGTGTCTCTGTCTCTGTGTGACTCTGCTCTCATTAACTGTTTGTCTCTGCTGGTCAGATAAAGGTGTCATCCTGGAGATCCCTGCACTTCCTGTGAGGACAGGACGTGATGTCATTCTGCGCTGCAGGCAGAGTAATGGTGCCACAGTCACAGCTTATTTCTTCATTAAAGGGCCTCGACCTAAAGAAACTAAACCAGAGCACATCATCACTAAGGTCCAGCAGTCTGATGAAGGTCTCTACTCGTGTTCTACTGATCAGGGTGCAAAGTCTCCTGAGAGCTTTCTGAGGGTCAGAGGTCAGAACGCTGACATCACTTCCTGTTTTAAAAAAGTGACGTAACATTTTGGCCTGATAATAGACTGACTGAACCTTCTTCATCATCTCTCCTGCAGATCCTCCCACAGTTACTCATCCTCCTCCTCACTCTCCTCCTCCTCCAAGCACCTCCACAAACTTTCCTCCTCCTGTAAAACCTCCTTATACTTGTCCTCCCTCTCTCCTGGTCCCTTTTGTAGCAGTTCTGGTTTCTGGGGTTCTCCTGGTTCTGGGTTTGGTTTTATTCCTCTGCTGGAAACTTAAAGGTATGAAAGTTCTCACTCACCCGATATGAACAGATGTAATCTGATTACTGTGCTGACCTTCTGACCCTACATAAATTAAATGGCTGGGTCACCTCCGTCCAGATCAGTAAGTCTTACTCGTCCAAACATGCAGTCATGGTGGGTTTGAATGTATAACTGAGTGATGCTGCTCAGTGATTCTTCAATTTCCTCTGTGACCTTTCAAAATAAAATGTGTATTTGGGTCACCTCTGACACATAAAGCTATATTATGCCACAGTTTGTTCTTTTAGTGTGGAAGATGTCACAATGTAGTATAAAAAGAATAAATTAGTGACATTACATTTCATCAGCTTTCAGTTCTTTAGGATTTATCATAGAGCAAGGCAGTCGTTCTCTTGCTGATCCAAGAATAAGTATATTATATAAAAAAATGTTTCTTCACAGAATCTATCATATCCAGCACAGAGTACTGTAGTCTGTAATAACATGTTAGTGTCAACAAGCTATATGACTGTCTTGGAAAAGCAAAATACTCTATGAAGCTAATCTTCTCAGTAAGAAACATAAATGCTTAATAATGCTGTAATGTAACAAGTTACTTTTGAACCTAATGTCTCCCAACATTGGCTAACACAACAAGGATCCCAAAGACTAGCCCTAAACACAGATTTCACATATACTGAGGGTCACCGTATTGATGTTCATGTGTTTCCTTCTTCTTTTCAGGAAGTAAAACCCATCTCCTCTTCCTGTGGATGTGACCTATGCTGATGTCACGATCAATCAGAGAGCCAATAGGAGTGGTAGGCTGTCTTTTCCAGCTACATACTTGCTGTAATCTCTAAATCTATGTTAAAAGGAGTGCTTGTACTGCTGAAGGCTGAAAACTACTACCTCTATGAATGTCTGTGAATCTGTGTGTTCTCCAGACAAACAGCCTGCTGATACACGAGCCGCTCTACTCTGATGTTAGGACTCAAACTTCAGGTACAAATGAACAGAAAACAGGTGGTGATGATGATTATTTTCTCTTACATGTTTGTTCTATTATGAGTATTATTATCATCTTTACGATTATACTATTCTGTTATTGTGAATCTTAGTTTCCCCGTAGCTGTGTCTATTTCCACAGTTAGTGTTGTGTAAACTTATAGTGCTGTTTTCCCATGTGTGCTTCCTATATGTTGTATTCTGATTTCCTATTTACTCGATGTTGTATTTTCAGCTAAAGGTGTGCCTAATGTTAAGTCCTGCCCACCTGTCAAGTCTACATTTGTTTTCACAACTTTTGCCTTATGACATCAGTATGTTCATAAGGGACATGTACATACAGTTGGAAAAACACAGGAACATGCAGACTATCCAGTCTTTAAGTCTGACGTCATTAGTCGTGCCTGGATCCAAACTCCACTTCAGGTCCCTAAGTCACATGAACACTGCGGCATCACTGAGAGTTAAAAACTGTCTAAATTCTTTCATTTGTAATAAAATGATCAGCGTTGCTGCTTTAACAGGTGTAACAATTAAGTTTAACATCCACGCATCCATGAAAACAGAATTTATTACATTTAATGGATTTAGAGGTTAGCGGGAAGTTAGCTTGCTAGTTTCCACTGAAACATGACACACCATGTTCTGACTGAGAGATTTCTGAAAACATTAAAACATACAGCTCTGCTTTCACTTCCAACATAGATGAAGACTACGTGATTGCCAGCGACACAGCTATGTTAGCCTAACATAAACACAGTGAAGCTGGAGGATGAACGCTAACTGTTTTCCACTCGATAAAAGTTAACGTGAGGGTTTCTGATGGTTAGGGACAAATGCAATCGCATGACAGGATGCTGTAAACGGACCAAACTTCAGTCAGGAGAACAACTGAGATAATCCATCCACAATACGTGGTCATTAATATACTGCTGCATGGGCTGAGCTGTAGTTACAGCGTAAGGTTTTAAACACTGAGCTTGTCACGGCTGCTGAGGCAAGCCGTGGTGTGCTTGTGGAGTAAAGGACCCAAAATGCAGGCTAAGGCTGTGAAGCGAGCTATCGTGTATTTACAGAGTGGCATAAACAGAAAATGAGGAGCGAAAAGCTACCAAAACCTATACTGGGAAAAATAAGGACAAAACCTGAAAACATGACACACAGGCCGACACATGAGATGAGACGCAGAGAGAAGAGGAGACCACCAACTTAAGCTGAACAAACACTGTGATTTTTTTTCAGTCACGTTATTCAGCTCCTGCTCAAACTGTACAATTGAATCGCAGGGGTTAGAAGTTTTAGGTCACGATGCAGGGCCCGATGCTCTGATGCTACCTGAGTGCTCACGCCAGCGTCCATAACATGAAGCTCATAACACAAAATCTGTCCCTGTCTCTCCCTCTCTGAAGCGCATGTAAAAAAAAAAATCCACACACTGCTTCAGAAACACTGTGCCAAGGTTTCATTCATCTGAACAGAGTCATGTGACCAGTGATGTCCAAATCTTCAGTCAGCACGTCACTGCTTCAGTGCCTGATTAAGTCCAAGGAGCTTGGAAAGAAAAGCTTCTGAAATTTAAGTTTCTTGAAGGTGTTTCATCCAAGAAGCTTCATCCGTTCTGAGAGTAATTGGTAGAGAGTCCCAGATTTAACTCCCATAGGAGTGTTCCTAAGAGGGTCTTGGACCCCTATTGACCCTCTACCTAATCATACCAGCCAAGACTGCAATCACTTGGATGAGTGAGAACCTTCGCAGACATACCTGATTCAGCGGTTTATAAGGGAATTAATCATTCTAAGGATTTGTGCTGTGTTTAGGTGATTTTGTGTGAGAGATGGTGACCAAGTGTCTTACATGATCAGACACATGGAGCCTTGAAGAGAGGACCTCTGCCTGCTCCTATATAAAAACCAGCTCATCAGAAATTCTGCTCCCAGGTCTAAATGTACAATTTTATTTACATATCACCTTCAAGAAAAAGATCACAAAGTGCTTCACACAAAAATCCAAAGGCATAAAACATAAACAGACAAAAGTTAACCAAATCCAATTCTAAAAATATGTTTTAGTTGTTTTTTTTAAAGACACTACTGAGTCCAAAGGTCTTAAGCTCAGTGGGAGATGGTTCCACACTCTGGAAGCCACAGTGGCAAAAGCTCTGTCTCCCTTCATTCTCAGCCTTAAATACTGTAAAATAAGTGGGCCCAAATCACATGACCTCAGGGACCTGCTATGGACATAGGGCTGTAGAAGTTCAATGATGTAGGCAGGCAGGTTTCATGAAGAGCTCTAAAAGTCAGAACCAGAATCTTAAAATGGACTCTGAATTCAATGGGGTGCCAGTGCAGCTGTGTTAGCAACAGTGTCACATGACATGTGAGTACTTCGAAGATTTGGTCAGGCCTGCTGCAGCGTTTTGAACAACCTGCAGAAGGTTTTAAGGAATATTAGGAATAAAAAAGGAAAGTTTGTGTTTGTGCCTGTGTGTGTGTGTGTGTGTATGTGTGTGTGTGTGGTAGGGAAGCTACCTGGAAGATATAAACATGTTAAACACACATACAAGTGTGTGATACTCTAACCCTAAATACATTTACTCTGTGTGTGTGTGTGTGTGTGTGTGTTACAGAGCAGTCACCTGATCCATGTCCTGTGTACTCATCAGAGAGAGCAGGTAACATTTACACACAGGTGTATTTAAATAAAAGCCAGAGGTGAACAGCTGACATCAGTGATGTTTGTCTCTGAACAGGAAGCTGAGGACACACTCGGTCTGATGGACCACCTTGATCCTCCACTCTGCTCCTCTTTCAGTGCCTGCTGAGGCATCATCAGTTATTCCTGAAACTTCATTAGTCAGTGTTGATCATAGAGGGGAAGAGTTGTATTTTTAAAATTAGTTTTGCCGTTTTCATTCTTCTGCAAACATGTGAACGACTTTAAAGGCTCCACATACATGTAATAAAGAAAGGACCTGTGTTTAATAAAAGTTTGTTTAAAAGAATCCCAGATGTGTCTGTGTTTGTTAAATCTATCAGCCTGTATCAGTCAGTCCCTGTGAGGTCCTGATATCTGTCTGTTAAGGGATTTTTGAGGATTTTAGGATTTTTATTATGTTATGCTTAAAAGTACGTTTCATTATCTAAATGTGTTTGCTCTTTTCAGTATTCAGCTTAAACTCTGCAACTCTGTGCAGACTCCTAAATGGGGAAGTTACACAGGAAGCCTGCAGTTCTATTTTCTCTCTTCCTGTATGTGCTCTCTGAATAAAGACTCTTTCTTTTTATTGCACAGTGAGAGTCTCTCTGAGTCTCACCCGTGTACACGTTAAACCTGTCTGAGCGTTTTATTCCGACCTGGGTTGCAATACAGGAAAACTCCTGACATTTCTTGGTCCTTCGAGCCGGATGGGACACAGCACTTTTGTGTGACCCCACAGGAAAGCCTCATCGAGTCCTGCCATCGTGAGAAGCCCGCGCTGAAGTCTGTCGACAGCTCCTGTCCAGGTACAGGATAAAGACCAGAAGCGTGAATTCGGGTTCTGGCCAGCGTTCTTATAAGTGGTCCACGGCGGTGGGGGTCGATGAGGCAGACCTGAGAGACCGGCAGCAACCAGGTGAATATTAACACTCAGACACCTCGCGTAAAATGTTTAGGCTCGCCCAGAGGGGCTGGTAGCATTTTAAAATAAAATAGAGCTCCTCTGGGACTGGCAGCTCCCCCGTAGTGGGTAAAGGTAGCGCGCGTATAAAAGTACTGTTTTGTTTTGTATTGTTTTATTTTTGTTGGTGGAATAAGTTGATTTTACAGCACAATAAGGAGGCTGAACTATTCCACTGTTTTGTTTGCTGTTGGCCACCCAAGTACTGGTGAAAAGAGAGAAACAGGTCGTGTTTCATCACGTAAAGCTGACACCGCTTTCAAGAATAGCTTGAAAGTAGAAGGCCGTGTCAACTACCTCTCTCGATTCTCGTGCCAGAGAAGGTGCCGCAGTTGTGTAGTTGTAAAGTATTAAAATTAAAAGGATTAAAATGGGTAATGAAGCTTCAAAACTCACTGCTGACGAGCAGTGGTTAGAGACAAAATGTCCAGGCGCCGGACAAATTAGTGCATATAGATGGAGAAATCCAAAGAAAACCTAAATGTCCCACGTGGGAGGGAAAATGCATTGACTAAATTATAAGAAACCCTCCAAGCAGAAATAAATACTGAAAAGGAAGCTAAAAAGAAAACAAAGAGTACACAAGAGTTATTTTAAAGCATGGAAAGAGGAATGAAGTGGAATAAACAAAAGGTTAAATTAAGGTTAACTTAAATTAAGCAAAGCTTATCTAGTGATAAGCATGATAATAGGAGATAATAGGAAGGTTAACAACCTGTAAACTGGTATTAACAATGAAACAAAATTGGGAAGACAACCAAGCTGAATGAATAGAATGCGTGAAACCAGAGAATTCACACAAAATATATCAAATAAGAAAGAGAGATGCATAAGGCATATTACGGCTGCGTCATTGTTCAGCCAAGGAAAATGTCTCCAGCTTGGGAAGGTGTGAAGCTGCAGATTCACACAGACCCGTGATGGATACATAATAAAATATAAGCTAATATACTATTGTATATTAGTAGTGAAGTAGTGTATTGTAATATACTGTTGCTGTTATAAAAAAGGAAAAACAATACAATGATAACATTAATAATGACATACTATTAATAGGAAGAGGCACCTCAGTCAGTTATGATGTGAGGTGGAAGATTGTTAAAAGTAGTCTGAGTCAAGCTTAAGGTTTGCTCAAACTCAGTACAATGATATATGAGATGAAGAAAATAAGGAATTAACTACACTAATCAGGTGCATAGAGACACTTGACCTGCTTGTAAACCTGTCATCTTAGATGAGACTTTGTTAAGATGAAGACCTATACTAACAACTAATGAGAAGCTGAATTAAATATGTGGACACTACCAAGCTAATGAGGAGCAGTGACGCGCATGGAGATGCTGGTTTTGCTCACTACAATTGTATAAATAGAGTTTGAATTCATTACTGTGGATGTACAGTGAGTGACCTCTATATATCTAGAAAAGCATGTCTCAAATACTCGTATGAAAGCATATTTTGAGTGATTCTAACTGTGTAAATGCTGTGAGTAGTAGGTTTTGAGTGATTGGGTGTGATTTGTACAAAAATAATAAAACATAAGTAATAATAACACTACAAAGGTTCATAGTAGAGTGAGCGAACAAGTGGCAGTTCGAGAGAAAAGGCGATGTGTGTGATGATGCCTGATGTCTGAAAGAGCTCAATTTAAAAGTGTGTGTGAAATAAAGGTGTATCGTTTTTAGATCAAGATTTAGTAGAATTAAAGAGGTTTTATAGACTATGAATACAAAGAGAAACAAAAGAGTTCGATTAGTCTGCAGAAACAGGAAATATGTGTGCCTGTGGAGTGTCAAGACAGCCCACAAAGAGAAACAGAACTCTATGAATAGACTCTATGAATAGAATGAATAGACAACACATACTCAAATTGTTATATGTGATATGATGCATGAATTAAACCTTATGGCAATAAACACTTGCAATGAAGAAAGCAGCTTACACTCAATTAACATGAACGCAAAGCCTTGATGCCATAGGCAATTTGTTTTTGTTTTTGTTTGTTTGTTTTGTAAGTTTGGAAAACAAATTTGTGATCATACTTGTGGATCACAGTGACATATAATGATTAGGCACATGATTTAACAATGACGAGTTTTAGAGCTGTGAGCTTTAAGCAATGCAAAGTTTGTCCTAACTTAAAAGTTTGAAATATGTAAGATGTATGAATTCTTTGAGAAATAGGAATTGCCTAAAATGCCTTAAGTCAAAATGTAGTGTTGCATCTACAAAGAAGAAAGCGGAAGAAGCATTCAGTAACTTGAAGCTGGTTTCAGTGATGTTTTTGTAGACGGTTCAGCGTCTAAGAATAGCCTAGGACGAAACTGTGTAGGCTATGCAGTAACCACAGCAGATAGAGTTGTAGAAGCGAAACCGCTGACATCCTCACACACGCAGGCCAAGATATAAATATATACACTGACAGACAGTATGTTTTTTCAACACTTTGAGATCTTCTAAAGACAGTGTTGGAAGTGTTTATATTGCCAAAACAGTTCAGAGGTCACTGAAGGCAATAACTTGGCAGACCAAAGCCGCAAAAGCAGCAGCACAACAAACTATAGACACATTAATGTCTGACTCCTCAATGCAAATACCACTTGATGTGCTTATAAACGAACAGAAAGCTGCACCAACTACAGAACAAAAGAGGTGGTTAGAAGGTGGAGCACAGCCAGAAAATGATTTGATGACCTGTAATAGCAAACCAATACTACCAAAGTCCCTACACATACCAGCAGCATTATTGTCAACAGGAGGGGGGGGTAGGAGTGGTAGATAAAATTTCGGAAATATGTCGGAACATGCATGATTTGCCAAAAACATAATGCACATAATGCACACCACCTCATCCTTTTCATACAATCCACATGGGATTTATTGAGCTAAATGAAAGCCAAGGCTCAGAATACGCTCTAGTGATCATAGACGTGATCTCAAAATGGCCAGAAATCTATCCAGTAAAAAAGCAGACGCCATCTCAGTAGCAAAATGTTTGTGCAACCATTTTATTTCAATATATGGCATCCCCACTCTGATAAGATCAGACAATGGGACACATTTTGTTAATGAAGTAATCAGTAAGGTCTCTGAAGCACTAGGAAATAAAACAGAGACTGAGAAAATGCATGGAAGAAACAGGGAGACCATGGCCTGAGTGTATAGGCCTGGTAAAAACGTGGATGGGACTGACACAAAGTTCTCAGAAACTCACAACTTGACATTACTTGAAAATAAAGAGATTGTTCTAAACAACTCTCCAGTATCTTGCAGGTTGAAACCAGGTGATTGGATCCTGATCAAAGTACTCCAAAGGAAAAATTGGAGTTCACCAAGGTGGGAAGGTCCTTATCAAGTGCTACTCACCACACCTACTGCCTGCAAAATAGCAGAAAGACTGTCTTGGATCCATCAAAGCCACTGCAAAAAAGTGAGTGACAACCTAAATGTTTAGACGCCGACACCCCTAACTCCTGTATGGTGATCTATTGGTGGAGGGAGGGCTGATCGGGTATACCCCGCCTTCTTCTTCTTGCCAGTAGTCTACTCATCAGAGGTCACAGGTGTGTCTGGTCATCATGAAGACACTCGTCCTCCTAGTGGCTAATGTTGCACTCCTGGTGAGTTTCTTAACACTCACCCGAAAGAAAGAAGATGAACAACGCATGGTATCGATATATACATGATAGCACACCCAGAAAAGACTGCTATGTTTGCTCCTATATGCCCCCAACGACACAGTACGCCACCTTGTATGCGAAGGGAATGGACATAATTCAACCAAAGTGTGCCGCAAGCTACGCCAGCCGTGGGCATCAATTCCAAGGAATCGTGGTCAACCATGAGGAACCTCTCCAGATAGGACTGCGAAATGGCACATGTGACGAATGGTTCTGGGTTGACCTGAAAGTGAAGCACAGAAGTAAGGCTAAATCATTCCCAGTCTTTCTTGGAAACAATGGGAATTTGAGCCACAGCCTATGCTACCGCCAAGAGAACGGATCCACGCCAATGGGAAACACCACCACCAACTGCAAAGTAGTACAGACACACGCTCCTGGAGGGCCCGTGAAGAGCAGCAACATCTCAAATGGCACCTTCTGGGTGTAAGGGATTGCCTGGGATATCCTTCCTGGGAACTGGACAGGTCAGTGCGCTCCCATTTTCATATCTGACCACACTTTCAAGATAACCATGGACGCCACGTCAACATCAACGTCGACAACAAGGAAAAGACGAAGCACCCCAGACCTCAAGCAGCATGATTCCATATGGGGTTCCGATGTCCCAGAGGAATTTAAACTTTGGACTGAAAGACAGAAGGTTCTGAATGCTTCATGTAAATTCAACGACGAACAGGATCAGGAAATTGACGCCTGTGCATTGCAGTAATGCAACACAGGGTAGCATTGGACATAATTCTCGCCGAGAAAGGAGAATTCTCTTTAGCAACACATGTTGCACATGCATTCCAGATAATGTGCACTCACCGAACATGACTGATGCTCTGAAAACACTCAGACAACTTCGGGATGCACAACAACGAGACTATGCCGCAAACACAGAAGACTGGCTTACGTGGCTTTTAAGCGGCTCTTGGAAGTCCCTGCTGATTAAAGGACTTGTTTTTGTTGGTGTTATAATACTGTTATTATGTCTTTTCACTTCAGGTGTGTCATACCTTGTTTGAAGAACATGGTATCAAAAATGGTAACTGCTTCAATTCATGCTTACATCACCCTATCACAGAATGAAGAAGACGAGATAGACACTTGGATATAACATACTCACAAAACCCACTATTTTATGATGTCTTGGCTAACAATTTTTACAAGTGGCCATAGACTGAGCTGCTATGTACATATATAGAAGGAAAGATCAAACAACAGGAGGGAATGTTAAGGGACTTTTTAGGATTTTAGGATTTTTATTATGTTATGCTTAAAAGTACGTTTCATTATCTAAATGTGTTTGCTCTTTTCAGTATTCAGCTTAAACTCTGCAACTCTGTGCAGACTCCTAAATGGGGAAGTTACACAGGAAGCCTGCAGTTCTATTTTCTCTCTTCCTGTATGTGCACTCTGAATAAAGACTCTTTCTTTTTATTGCACAGTGAGAGTCTCTCTGAGTCTCCCCGTGTACACGTTAAACCTGTCTGAGCGTTTTATTCCGACCCGGGTTGCAATACAGGAAAACTCCTGACACTGTCTGAGACAAGCTGAGTCCTGTAGGTCTGGGTGATTTGATAATCGAGCTGCTGGTTGGTACTTTGCTGTCCCACTCACAATCATCAGCTGATGCTTTTACCAGTGTAAGTTTCGTATGTTTAATGAAGCAATGCATGAATTTACATTGATACTGTGAATATTTTCAGACTCACAGATCCACATCATGTCACAGTTTGGTGTCAGAGGGACTTGCTCTTGGATGAGTCCTCACTTTATAGTTAGATTTTTATTTTTAGCCCGGGCCCTACAGAAATATCAGACCATAGCTGCTTCTTGCTTCTGCCTCCCTGGGCCTCAGATCCTTTACTTCTGTGATGAAGCATATGTGTAAGTCAACAAGGAGATCTGTAATCACTGCTTGATTTTAAATTATTTTTTAAACCACTACCACTTTCTCACACTGCCAATTGATTGATTGATTGAAGCCTTTAATTGTCACTTGCAGTTGCCTGTAGCTCAATTGGACCTCTTCAGACCGTACATACAATACACAAACATCACAGTGGGGAAATAGGTCAGAACAGGCAGCATAAAGAAAACAATGAAATGTATAACACAGAAGGACAGTCGAGGAGGAAAAAGAAATTCTGCTAATCCTGACCCCTAAAAGGGGAAAAAACACGTACATTTGGCCAACATGTTTTAATGTTTTTTGTTATTAAACATTTGCACATAAATAAGTGACATAATATTCAGTACTTACTTTTAACAGTTTTCTCTTCGCCGCCCGCCTCAGCCGTCTGCCGTTTGTTTCGGCAAAATTATCCACATCCACCGCTGTGCTATGAATTCTGGGATATGTTGGGCCACGGAGGATACACCGACCCATCCTTCAAATTCGAGAAATAAAGAATGAATTTGAGGCTGCATTTGGCAGCCTTGGAATTGGGACAGCGTCGTCGCGTGGCTGTGACGTAATTGGCCTTAAAATGCGGCCTTCAAGGCTGCAGACCCTGAATTGGGATACAGTTAATAGCTGTGTCCCAAAACGTCGGCTGCACCCTCCGGAGGCCGCATTTGAAGGCCGATTACGCCACAGCCAGGCGATTTAAGGCTGTCCCAATTGTCGTCTCCTTCAAATGCGCCCGACAAATGCGTCCCTCTGTTCGGTGGTGTCGAGCCAAACGGACTTTAACGTGTGTTTGAACGAGCTGACGGTTCACTCGTTAAGCTGAAAGAAAGATGCTTTAATCACAGGAGTCACACATGTGTCCACTGGACCATCTGGAACTCTTCTTGTTTAGCACTGGTAATAACACAAACACTAAATCCTCCTTCTCTTGTGCTGTTTTGTAGCAGTGTGTACACCTGAGACTGTCACCTGTCTGTCTGTCCTGCACTCTCTCTCTGTTTCTTTCTCTCTGATTGTGGAATAAAAGTATGAACATGTATTTATAAGTTACACTTGTGTTTGAATCCTGCAGCTTATCACACATTTGATTTCCATGTGTGACGACTGCAAGTGTCCAGAGTGAGGACAGACTGAGGGACCCACTGCTGCACATCATCTGTGAGGCTTTGCACCCCTGATGATCCACCAGGACAAACTCAGCAGTGTGTGAGGAAGAGGAGGAGGAAGAGCCAGCAGCAGCTGACAGATGGAGAGAATAGACAGACTGTTCCCTGTTTGTGAAGGACTGCTAGGAAAGTTTAACATAACTAATTGTCTGTCCTGAATCAGTCTTATTAGGTAATGTTCAAATAATGTTATCATCCCAGTGTTTTCAGTGTGGGAGAAAGTACTCAGGGCCTTCAAGTTACACACTATGAAAGGCAGCAACAAGTTTAATATTCAGAAACCTAAAGTATGTATCAGCAGCAGAATGGAGCTAAAATAAATGTTTGTTTCAGTTCTATGAAGCTTTGAGTATTTTGGATTAGTAGCACTGCTGTGTTTGTTGCATCATATTGCTGTAATTGTTTATATGCTTTATATATTCTGAGGTAAGTTGATCTATAGTGTTACATCATATTCTGTAAGGATGTTATGTGTTTGTATACTTTCTGCCCAGTTTGACCCATTTAGCAGAAGTCCGCCTGTTTAAGGCTCTGATATCTATTCTGTGTGACTTAAAGCAGTTATGACATGGTCTGATTTTCTCACCCAATAAAGGAATATTTAATATATCAGTCCGATCTTCATTCTATCAGAAACAGTTATCACAGCTCATACATTTGCTTTTTACACATATATGTAAGCACTGAGCCAAATTTAGTAATGCCAACATATTAAACGAACAATGTTTGTCTCTTATATATAATACATCTGTATATACACTGTCAGAGATACTTGTCTTTGAGTGAAGATTTAAGGTGGTAGGAAATATAAATAACTGCAACTTGAATCTGTACTGACGCTCAGTATTTGACACAGAGTTCATGTTCACTGCTGAAATAACTAATAATAATTAATGTAATAACTATAATATTGTCCATATTATATTTACATTACCAAAGTGAGATGACTTTAGTCTCATAACCAAAATTAGCTAATTGTTCTTTACTAGCTAATCTTAAAATGACTGTTCAGTACAGAAATGCAGCCCAACTATCATGTTTCACAGTCCTGTGGTCTCAGCCTCAGATACTTATGAAATCACACAAAGCTCTTGTAGGAACAAATGAACAAAATATGTTCTCCTTCATTTCTGTCAAACAATGCTGGATGAAACTTTTCCAGCAGTTAGTATCATGGTTGCTAGGCAACATGAGCTGCGCGACGCAAGCTGGACTGTTCAATTTCACAAGCCTCTTCCGGCCTTCTCGGTTTTCGAGGACCTTTAAGGCTGCAGACCCTGAATTGAGAGCCATTGACTCAGATATTAGTTCATAACCTCACACTGATGTTTTCATGTTGGCTCCCTGATCCCACTCACAGTCTGCTCCCACTGTTGAAACAGGAAGTAGAAGAACCCCGAGAGCTGAAACCAAACAAAGCCACCTGTCCTCAGATCAGCAGCAAACCACAGAATAAGAAGGAGGAGGAGGAGTACAGATGCATAACAATACTGCAGGGGTGAGAGAGAGGAAGTTCTTAAAGAGGTTACACAGAGTAAAACATCAGTGGAAACATGACTGTGAGTGGACCACACCCTCCACCACAGACCTCCACACTACGTAGCAGAAGTGTGTCAGCCAGGTCAGTGTCCCCCCAGGAGCCCTGAGACACTGCAGAGTTACTTCCTCTATGTGATCAAACGTGAGACGGTACAAAGATCAGGTTTGTTTATGACACACTGATCACACAGCTGTGACATGAACACACATCATCCTGACTCTGAGCTCCGTCTCAGCGACACACCTGTGACCTCTGACCTCTCAGGCTGTTACTGAACCTTTCTGCCACAATCATTACCACTTAATGTGTGTGGGGTTGTCATAGCAACTCCCCTGTTACCAGGCACTACCAGCTAATGAAGAAGCCTAAAAACTGGTCATCTCCAAATTCATGGGCTGCATCCTCCTGAGGACCCGGCCTTCGCGGTCTACGTGGGGCGGGTCCTCAGAAGCTCGGGTAGGCCGGAAGTAAACGGCTGTGGATTTGGACGGTCTAGCCTTCAGATTAGTGTCACCGCTGTGTTGGTGGAGTTTAATAAACTCGGCCGTCTGCTCCTTGCTATCTAAAATATAACACTAGTGTAAGTTCTCGACCGTCTCACACTTCTGTTTAATCAGTTTTCTGTTTGACATTTATTCAGCTGTGTGAAAACCAAGGAGGAACCCACCCAGGGGATTAATAAAGTTTTATTTTATCTAATCTAATAACTTTAATCTCAGCCAAACCGATTTACTCAGGAACAAATAAAACACTGAAACAAAGCCAAACAATAACATTTTTAGGTTGTCTAAGTGACTAATATATCATGTTTAACCTGAGTAGCAAAAGTCCGCGGTGTTCTGAAAATTATGTGCCGTTCTCGGCGGCTTCAGTGACCCTCGAGCTCCCGGCTAGCTATCGAGCTGGTGGGTAACATACGTCTCCGAAAACGTCGAAGCACTTTTGCAAATATACGATGTCTTGATAAACCGAGCAGATATTTGATGTTTACACAGCTACATTCTCCCCAGAAAATATGTTAAAAGTTTATTTTGTGACCCACAAAGATTAATAGCAGTAATTTAAAAACTTACTAGCAGCTGCCATTGCCGGAAACTGGAGTTTGTCAGGCCCACGCTATGAATTCTGGGATATGGTGGGCTACGAAGGACACACCTGACCCATCCTTCAAATTCGGGGAAAAGGAGGATGCATTTGTCGGCTGCATTCGGAGGAGTCTACAAATTTGGACAGCCTTTGGCGCGTTGTTGCTGTGACGTAATCGGTCTACAAATGCAGCCTTGTTACGCCCCTAGTCTAGGCGTGTAGAGACGCACATAAGGTTGGAGGAGAGAGAGACACGCACCGCCCTGATTCCCAAGCCAAACATCCAAAACCAGTTGTGAGTAAAAAAAAGTGATTTTATTGAAGGTAATGAAGCATAGCTCCAGGGTGAATCCAGGCCAAAATAATAAACAAAACCAACGAAGTCCCACCAGAGAAAACTAACTAAACCCTAGGAAAGAAACAAAACAAACAAAAGACAATACTAACCTCGCTCCCTAACCCGGAAAACAGGAGAAAACGGTTCCCAAAGAAAAGGCAGCTCACCCTTCCACTTCAGTCTATGGGTGCCTAAGCACTAAGTTAACACACGGAGAGCGGCTCTCACAGAACACACTCACACAAACACACAGCAAAAGTATAGGCTGGAAACCAGGGCCAGGACCGCGTCGGCTGTCAAACTGCTTGCTCGCTCGCTTCTCTCTCTCTCTCTCTTCCCGGCGGGAGCTGTCAGAACGGCGGTCACGTGTTCCACGGTCCAATCAGCTGCTCACTACTCTTCATTAGGGAGGGACCTGCAAAGAGTCTTAAGCACAGTAAAGAGACAGAACAAAACAGCCCACACAGAGATCTTATGGCCACAGCCGTAACAAGCCTCAGGAGGATGCAGCCCATGAATTTGGACACGACCACTGAGTAAGTCACGGTTAATCACATGCTGTGCACTCTGCTCTGTGATTGTCTCAGGCCTGCTGATAACACACTCACACACTTCCTGTGTACAGAGTTGCTGTTGTCAGCACTGATGTCAGTCCCTGCTCCTCTCACACTGTAACTACAGACAGTCAGTGTCTCAGTGTCAGTTATTATTGCTGTTGTTAAGGCTCTCAGGTGTGTCCTCAGTAATCACTGCTGGATCATCAGGTTTGAATGTCTCACAGATGTTTATTACACATGTTTGTGACCTCACAATCACAGAGCGATGCTGCAGCGCGCCCTGCTGACACAGACTCCTCCCTCGCTGTCTCAGAGGTCAAAGGTCAGCCTGCTACTGAGTGTCTGCATGTTTATGGACTTTCTATCACAAGCCCGGGTCTCAGGGTGGACACTGGTTTCTGATTGGACGATGTTGAAACCAGCTTCCTCCAGCCGAGATACAAAAATCAATATTCTAACAATCGTTTTAAAGCAGTGACGTGTGGATTCATCCCTCTGTGGTCTTCAGCTGCAGGACTCTGACCCTGGAAGACAGAGCTGGTTACTCCTTTTTCACTCACTCAGAGGGGCGGTGCTTTTTCTGGCGGTAACAAAACTGTGGAATTTGTCAGTGTTTACATTAGATCGCTGCACTGCCAGTGTTTAACCAGACCTCTTCTGACTGACCTTTGACCTCTGACATGTTGATTTGAGCCTTATTAAATGATGTCTTTTATTTAGTGTTTCCATTCTACAGGGTGGGCCATTTATATGGATACAGCATAATAAAATGGGAATGGTTGGTGATATCAAAGTCCTGTTTGTGGCACATTAGTATATGTGAGGGGCAAACTCCTCAAGATGGGTGGTGACCATGGTGGCCATTTAGAAGTCGGCCATCTTGGATACAACTTTTGTTTTTTCAATAGGAAGAGGGCCATGTGACACATCAAACTTATTGGTAATGTCACAAGAAAAACATGGTGTGCTTGGTTTCAACAATATCTCTGATCACAGATGGATCACAGTCTTACTGATGATCTCTGACAGCACCACCCATTACTCTGTGACCTCACAGCTTCCTGGTTCTGACCAATGTGACTGAGCAGACCAATCAGAGGCCGTCAGCGCATGAACCCTGAGAGGACTCGTTAAAGCTGAAACATTCACTCGGATATGAGTTCATAACCTCACACTGATGTTTTCATGTTGACTACTTGATCCCACTCACAGTCTGCTCCCACTGTGGAAACAGGAAGTAGAAGAACTCCCAGAGCTGTCCTCTGATCAGCAGGAAACCACAGGAGAACAAGAAAGAGGAGTGCAGATGCATAAAAATACTGCAGGGGTGAGAAAGAGGAAGTTCTTAAAGACGTTACACAGAGTCAAAATCAGCTCTGTGAGCAGAGATCAGCTTCATGGGTGGAGACACTCTGAGGTCTCTGAGCGTGCTCATGGGTGGAGATCACACCTCTGCTTCCTGATGCTTTGACCTTGTTATAGGAGGACTGATGTGTGTGTGTGTGTGTGTGTGTGTGCGTGTGTGTGTGTGGAAGGGTATTAACAACTTCGTAGGTACCAAAAATTGGTAGTTTACTATACTTGTGGGGACAGACAGCCCTCATGGGGACAAAATCCCGGTCCCCATGAGTTTGGAGGCATTTTTGAGGCTCAAAATGTGGTCTTAGTGTCAGGGTCACAATTAGGCTATGGTTAGGTTTAGGCATTCATTTATGATTTAAGAAAATAAGAACAACCCCAGGTTTCTCTTCAGCACTGTAGCCAGGCTGACAAACAGTCAGAGCTCTATTGAGCCAACCATCCCTTTAACGTTAACTAGTAATGACTTCATGAACTTCTTCACAAATGAAATTTTAATCATTAGAGAAAAAAATTATCAATAATCATCCCACAGATGTAATATTATCTACTGCTACTGACGTCCTAGGTGAGACGAGCAGTTCAAGGACTCCAGATGTTCACCACTGGAAACTCCAGCAGAGGCAGTGAGGAAGCTGAGGCCTCCTGTGGACTCACAGTCAGCTCCGTGTGTGTCTGTTTGTGTTATTTTCCTGTCAGGAGTGCTTATAAATAAAGTTATTTTTATATGTGTGAGGAGAATATTACTGGCACCTTAGTGGGAGGGGGGTATGTCTAAAATATTAGAATATGTCTAAAAAGAATTAAATAAATTTGATTGTGCATCTATAAAAGTAATTCCTGTTTGTATAAATTCACACTGAAAACCAAACTGCACACCACGGTTGATAAACAGGATTAATATGATGTCTGAAGGTTCTCAGTCGTCCAGGTCATCGTAGTCTAAGGAGCATGGAAAGGAAAGGCATCTTTAAGTTGCTGACCCCGTAAGCACTTTGCAGCTGAGTTGAGGGCTCGTGGAAATAAGGTCAGGAGGTGTCCAGTGTGAGTTCATGACATTCCATTTGGGAAATCTGACAGACACATTAGTACAACTCAGAGTGCAACTCCTGTATACTAAACATGAGAAATGTAATGTGTAGTGCTTCTTTTTTTATTTTTCCTTTTTATTTTTTTTAAAATGAGAATCCAGGGCTCATATTCCTCATGCTTATATGGTTTTCTTTTATTCAAAAACAGGTTAGTTTAGCGATCGTGTTACTGTGTCCTTGACCTTTTTAAGGGTTTGAGGAGTTGGTTCCCTGGTCCAGATATTTGGGATGGTTCAAATGCCGAGTCTCTATATGGAAACAACAGGATATTCTCCACCTTATTTCTTAAATGTGTATAAATGGGATCGAATGATGTCCGATAAAAGTAATAAACATGAATGTAAATCAGTTTTTTTTGTTTTTGTTTTTGGACTTTGCAGACTCATTTACCCACTCCAGTGAAAGTTATAAAAAAAAAATTCATGGCTTTAATGAGATTATGAACAAAATGCATTACACTTTGTTTTTTGCTACATTAGCAACTTTTCCAACTCTGATTCTCTGCAGGACCCACGTGGACATCAGTTCAGACGGCACACGCAACGTCGCACAGTGCTGGTGGCCTTTCAGTAAATATAAGAAGATGGTTAAGGCGAGAGATTACTATTCTGTCATTTACATCGGTACAAACGGAGGACTAAATGCCAAAAAAGAGAGAAGTTTTTTAAAAAATGACGCTTTAAAACAGTTCGAGTATCTTTGTGTTTATGGGGAGAAGGGAATAACTGCGGCCGAGGCTCTGAAAAGAGACGGTCGCTTCACCGATGACCTGGGCTACTTTGAGGTGGTTAACATCGACGACGAACGTAACACTGAGTGCACAGACATAACTGATCATCTGGAAAATAAGAAATTCCAGATATGTTTTCCACAGGGAGCAGATACGGAAATAAAAGATTAGTAATGGGATTTCCGGCTCTTTCGGCTCCGAACCGGCTCTTCAGGTTGTTTTGTTGCTTTAATTAATGTAATATTAACAAAAGTAATTACTAATGTAAAGTAATTACTAATGTAAAAAAAAGTGGTTTTTTTTATTTATGTTTATATATAAATATATGCAGTGGCCCATAGAGACAAAGCACGTACAAACTCCAAAACACATTTCTAGCGTTAACTGAACTTCCAAAACAGAGCAACCTAGATCACTTAAATTACACAATTGAAAGCATATGTGTATTGTTTGTGTATTTATACACAAGCACTCATATATATTAAAATAATTAAACAAAAATGTTCATGTACCTGTTACTACCACACACCAAATCCGGTCGTTGGTACTTGCTGGCTTGTGTAGCCTCTAGGTAAC
This sequence comes from Oreochromis aureus, assembly GCF_013358895.1. Lineage (NCBI taxonomy): Eukaryota > Metazoa > Chordata > Actinopteri > Cichliformes > Cichlidae > Oreochromis > Oreochromis aureus. Next base: position 132,404,973 of record NC_052944.1, on the reverse strand, counting down.
AAAAGCTCAACCCTGGGCTTAGCATCCTGGAGCACTTACGTGTTTTGGAGTTTTTACGTGTTTTGAAGTCTGTACGTGCTTTGTCTGTAGTTATTCATAGCAGTTTAAATACGGGGAGTCACTTTTGGGCCCAGCAGATAAAACAGAGCCAATATTTCCTTCTTTATTTAAGTGACGTGTGTCACAGATGTGACCTAGTAAAGTGTAGCTGAACATTAGTAACGTTATTAACACTCTCAGCTCGTCCTTGTTCCAGACCTGAAGATCCTCTTCTTTCATTCAGCAGCAGCTTCAGGTCTCTGATGGTCCAGGCTTGTTGTTGGGAAACAGCCCTGCTGGGATGATGGTGTCCTCACAGAAACAGTCAGTGATGCTGTTGATCTCCATCACAGAGCACGTCCCAGTCTGCAGTCTCAGTCCTGCAGGGCCTCGCTGGCTTCCTGACTCCACCCAGTCAACAACAGGAAGTGTTTGCAGGAACAAAGTGAGGCTGTGGTCAAACAGGAGTTTTTATCTCCTGGCTCTGACTCTCACTGCGGCCCCGCTGCTGTGTCAACATGTGTTTGTGCTAAACAATGATGGAAAGTGTTATAAATGACTTGTTGGCCTCTGATCTGTCACAAACAGCTGAAACGTGTCTCTCATGAGTCACATGAAGGTTTCTGACAGAAAGGACAAAAAAGTAGCTGCAGTCAGTTTGTGTCATTTTATATTTATTCATCTGGGAGAAAAATCTGAGGGACATTAAAATGTGTTTTTCAACAGAGACAAGAACATAAATATAACGTCACAGGTAAATGAACATATTTCAAGTAAACAGCTGGACTGATCAGGTCCAAACACAGAGTGATCAACAAACAGCTGTCATATCTTTATATATAAGCTCTTTATAAATCCTGTTCACTGCAGTCTGTTTACTAATAATGTCAAACTGTTAGAAACACAGAAACATCAGAATCGTCTTTGTTGACATAAACCTGTCTGGGATCCTTTGTTGTTCTTTTGATGCAGAGTTACATTATAAATATAAAGAGTTATTTCAGAGTCTCATCAGTTTTCCTGCATGTCTTTATTGAACACATCAGCAGGGCTGAAGCTCTCATGTTAAACACACACTGATCTATGGACACGTTCATGTGTTTCTAACAGCATCATAACCAGGCTGTTATCAGCTGCACTAACATGATGTCACACACACTGAATGTAACAGTGACAGTTTACATCATCACACAATCAGCTGTGATTGTTTCACTGTCATCAAACTAGTCAACAGGAAGTAGAATCAATAGAAACCAATCATTTACTGACAGCATGTCTGATTGAAATAAGTGCAGATTATGTATAAAGTATAACTGCACACAGTAACTGTGTTACAATAAGGACTTAACAGCGCCCTCTGCTGGAGTGTTTCAGTACTGCGTTAACTAGAATACACCACCTCCTCCTCCTCCTCACACCACCTGCTACAGCTCTACTCTTCTATGACTACAGTCATCCACAGCACTGATGTGAGGTCACATGGTTCATATGTAAGGAGCACAGAGACGTCCTAGCAGCTGACCTCAGGTCAGTTTAATGACTGTGAGCAGCAGCTGTGTTATTGTCACTGTGACAGGGAGACACTCTCAGACACAGCGCTCATGTCAGCTTGTTCTCATGCAGGAGGATCAGGAGCTCCATGTTTGTCTTTCTGTTTGAATCATGATGTGTTTGTGCCATCAGAGTCTGTCATGAGTACTCAGGGTTTCACAGCAGCTCTTCTGGATGCTGACGAGGACTCCAACCTCATGTTTCACCTCTCTGAGCTTCTGATGTCTGTGAACACTCGTGTTTCTTCTCTGGGCTCATCTGGACAGAAACACCTTTCTGTGTTTGGCTCCAGCCTCATTCTGACTGACAGGAAGTGTGTTATCCATGAGCTTCTTTGTTTCCTGCTGTGTTTCCTGTCTGTGGACAAACACGAGTGTTTCAGCTGAGGACTT